>NW_028253814.1:0-55865 GCF_964263255.1 Lissotriton vulgaris
ACCCTGACACCGCCTCCCGCAACCTCAGACAGAGGATCGACAACTGCGCCAACAGCCTCGCCCCGTTCAAGATACCCTCCAACAGCCACACCAGCAAGAAAGCCAGCTGGGTCACTGAAGACCTCCAGGCCTCCAAGCAAACCTGCCGAAAGGTAGAGAAGAATTGGCACCATGAACAAACACAGGGCAGCTTCGCAGCCCACAAGAACGCCACCCGCACCTCATCAGATCCGCCAAAAGGGCCTCCTTCAAAGACCGCCTAGACAAGAATGAACACAACTGCAAAGAGCTCTCCAACATAGTAAAGGAACTCTCCAACCCCAGCGCCAACACCGATGACATCCCACCCTTGCAAGACCTGTGCGACTCACTTGCCACCTTCTTCCATCGCAAGATCGCAGACATGCACAACAGCTTCAATGTCACGACTGCCCGGACAACCACTGACACTTCCGCCCCCACAACCACCATCCGCACCGACCGACTGCTCGCCTGGGCCAACATAAATGACCACAACACCATCAAATCATGAACACCATCCACTCTGGATCTCCGTCAGACCAATGCCCACACCACATCTTCAAGAAAGCCAGCACCGCCACTGCACCCCATCTCCGGAAAGCCATCAACATTTCCTTCTAGACAGCAACCTTCCTGGAGAGCTGGAAACACCTTACTCAAGAAGCCCAAAGCAGACCCCAAGGACCAAAAGAACTTCCAGCCCATCTCCTTGCTTCCGTTCCCTGCGAAGTTCATCGAGAAGAACTTCAACAAACAACTGACCCGCTACCTGGAGGAGAACAGCATCCTGGACCCATCCCAATTCTGGCTTCCACAGAGACCACTGCACCAACACTGCCCTCATTGCAGCCACTGATGACATTGGGGCCCTGCTAGACAACGGGGAAACCATGGCCCTCATCGTCCAACCCTATCAGCCGCCTTCAACATGGTCTGCCACTGTACACTACGCACACGCCTCCATATCACCGCAATCCAAGAGAAAGGCCTGGAGTGGACCACCTCCTTCCTCTCTGGCAGAACACAGAGCGTCCGCCTCCCCCCTTCCGCTCCAAAGCCACCAAGATCATCTGCGGCGTACCCCAGGGCTCATCCCTCAGCCCAACTCTGTTTAACATCTACATGGCACCACTCGACTGCAAAACCTCAACATCATCTACGCTGATGACACCCAGCTGATCGTCTCCCTCACCAAGGACCCCCTCACTGCCAAAACCAACATCCATGAAGGAATGAAAGCAGTCGCCGAGTGGATGAAGAACAGCCGACTGAAGCTGAACTCGGACAAGACGGAGGTCCCCATCCTCGGCTCCACCCCTTGGCCTGGGATGACTCCTGGTGGCCGTCTGCACTGGGAAGAGCTCCAACACAACCGACCATGCACGCAACTTAGGGGTCATCCTCAACTCCACCCTCTCCATGACGGAACAGGTCAATGCCCTCTCCTATCCTGCTTTAACACCCTCTGCATGCTCTGCAAGATCTACAAGTGGATCGCCACCGAAACAAGACGAACGGTCACCAAGGCCCTTGTCAGCAGCAGGTTGGACTACAGAAACTCCCTCTACACAGGAGCCTTGGCCAAACTCCTGAAACGACTTTGACACATCCAGATTGCCTCTGTAAGCCTGATCCTCGACATCCCTCACTGCAGCCACACCACACCCCACCTGAGTAACCTGCACTGGCTCCCCATCAACAAGAAGATAAACTTCAAGCTCCTCACCCATGCACACAAAGCACTCCACAACACAGGACCAGCATACCTTAACAGATGACTCAGCTTCTACAACCCCACGCGCCAGCTTCGCTCCGCCGACCTCGCCATAGTCTCCCGCATCTGAAGAGCAATCTCCAGTGGCAGATCGTTCTCCCACCTCGTCGCCAAGACCTGGAACACCCTCCCCATCCACCTACGACAGACCCAAGACCTACTGACCTTCAGAAGACTCCTCAAGACCTGGCTTTTTGAGGAGTAGCAGCATCCCCTCACAGCCCCTTGAGACCCTCACGGGTAAGTAGTGCACTTTACAAATACTATAATTTATTGATTGAAGGATCAACTAAGGAAGATTCAAAGAAAGGACCAATCGCATTATAACTCTAGGTGTGTCCCTCTGATACTCGGTTTATTGTTTGATTTGGGAAGTGAGTAACAGGGGATAATAAATTCAACTTGGATTACAGGGTTGACGATTATGTTGGGAACAGAGGATTTTTAATTACTTTTAAGTAATAATTTAGGAACTGAAAGATACATATGATTTGGATTATTGTGGGTAAATAACATGTTCTTTTCACAAGACTTTTTCTATGTTATCCTGGGATATGGAATATAGAATGGAGATAGGCAGGAAATTGCGGAAAATAAATTAGATACATACTTTGTAATTAGGTTGAGAACTAGTATTATAATTATGTTAAAACGCATGGAATTCAAGGTACTGATTAGTGTTCATATGTACTTGTCTTGCAGCCCTGATGACGTCCAGCATAGGACGGAACACATAGGCTGTCAAGACTATTAGATACTGAACATATGATGCTGTGCTTGATTTTTCTAAAATAAAACAGAATACTTCATTGGAACTAAAACTTGGTCAGTCGATTGTTTTTTGGACATACGTCAATTAAGGACTGATGTAATTTCTTGATACTGAGAAGACGCTCCTTTTCCATAAGTAGTAATCCTATATAATAAACCAATTGACAGCTTTTGCTCAATGATCATGTGTAATGATTTGATGCTGGAAATCCCGCTTAACCCCTCTCCTTTCTTCCCTAAGAAGTCCCTTATCTGTAGATATTTTAAATATGTGTTGTTCTCCAGATCAAAATTACTTTTAATGGCTTCAAATGTGGTTAGACCACTATTCCCCACAAAATCTCCAAGAGTAAACCGGCAATGCTCTTTCCAGTGTCTGATATAAGATTCCCTGTAAATGTCTGGTAAGATAGGGTTTTTTGCAGTGGTGTATAAATGTTAAAACGCCCAATTCCCCCTTTCTCCTGAACTGCTGGCCATATTCGATATGCGCAGGTAAGTGATTTAACCCTCACTCTTTTAAACTATCCAAAGTCTAGCTGACGGAGAAGACATCTCCTAACCTCCTCTCCTATCAGTAGTTCCTACATCGTCGTGGAGTTCCTTGCTAAAATTCCTCTTTCTTCTTTACTATAAAACATTAAAGCCACCTGCTGTAATGCAGTGGCACAGTAATATAATCAAAGATTTGGCACTGTTCATCCACCACGTTCTTTTAGGAGTCTCAAAAACGTCAGTGCACTTCTAGGGAGAGAATAGGCCCATAAAACCTTCACGATCATCCGGTCCAAAACTATAAACCAATAATTCTCATCCTCAAGGGGGATGGCCCTATAAAAATATGATATTTTAGGTAAAAACATAATTTTAACTAAATTACTTCTCCCAATTAGGGTTATTCATTCTCCCAAAATCTGTCTTGGTTTTTAAGGTCTCGGCTAGCGTATGCTGCGCACATGGGCAGTGTCGCTGGCGAGACTTAATGATATAGAGTAACTTTCACTAGTGAGGTTAAGCCTCACCCCTCTTTTCCATTGGCTGGCATCATACGTCAGCAGGAAGTCAGTCTGAAAGGGCCGGGGCTGAGTCATGGTGAGCGCTTGTTTTTTTAAAGAAAGTAGCATTTTTTATTATTCGCAACCAAAAAGTTCCACTATATCATACACGCTAATCGACCCGATTCCGAAGGAAGACTCCTGATTATTAATTTTGCTGTGGCTAAAAACTGCTTTGAGTTATCTCCCGCCTGAAACTGTATCTGTATGAAGAGAAATCAATTCCCCTGATTTTGTTTTCAATGTCCCACTTTCTTGTTCTAAAATGTCGGGTTCTATGTACTTGCGCTAAAATGTCAATGGATTTCTCCGTCGCCAGCTCATACAGTCCGTGATTTGTCGAGGCCTTTTGCAGGCATGGCTTTCTCTGTCCACTGGAGCGTGGTTGCTGTGGGGTGATAAGAGATAAGAGATCTGGTCACCACTCTGTAGAGAAAGTAAACAGATCTATCGAAGTGTTCAACTTCCCTAAATCACAACTAACTGTACGTTATGGCAGATCGCGTTGCGAGTGAGCTTTCTCTGTGGGGAGGAAGAACCGGACAGTCCACATTATTCTCCACCGGTAACGGAGGTACCCTTTTAAAGAACTAAGCAAATCCTCCCCTCTCCTAACGAGACTGGTTACAGCACTCCTCCCCATTGGATTGAGCTACCCCGATGACGAGGCCGGTACCCTGGGCAACCACAATCTTTCCCAGGGCCGGTGTAACTCCCACCCTGATTACAACTTCCTCGTCATCCATATCCTGACTGCATGTTACGTCGTTCCATGACCGTGAGGTTGGAAGTCTTCGGTCCCTTACTCCCGTTAGCACCGGAACTGGTGTTCTACTCCCGCGGGGTGCTAGAAGCGCTGCTTTACCCCGGTAACAACAGCCTTGGGCTGGCAAAGCCCCAGCGGTTCCAAATAGTGAGTGCAGCATCAGGGGATGGTGTTAGGTGTTTCGCAAAGAATGCAGAGCGTTATAGAGTGTGTGTGTGTGTGTGTGTGTGTGTGTGTGTATATACTTGTGGGTCTTATGCTCCTTTCAGTAAGGTGGGGGTTGTATGTTCTGTTTAGGCAGTGGGTCTCATCCTTGGGGTAGGGAGAGTCAATGTTTGTGCTCGTTAAGTTAGGGGACTTTTGTACTGCTTGGGGTGAGGTTAAATAATCCTTTGAAAATGTGTTGTGGTTCTTTGGGACTGTATGCTTTATATTAGTCTAGAAAGAGGAAGTGTGCCCAAGTGCTCCTTCGAAGCAGCTTCTGGTATTGTGTGGGGGTTATATTAAGCTCTACTGGCAGTGGGGTTTTCGGTTCTTTTTTGGGGGGGCTGCTATGGATTCCTCAGTACGTATTTGATATTTCATTGATGCGTGATGTGTGGGTTCTGCATATGTGCATTATTGAGTCCTTTTTCTTTTGGGGCTGAAATTTCAGAGCTTGGTAGGGTAACAAATGAATGCTGCGTTGTGATTGACAAAAGCTTAGTGGTGTTTGGAGGACTGAGCTATCTTGTGTGGGATTTAATGAATGTTCTCTTAGATGTGGTGGTTCTAGGGAGTGGAAGGGAAGGGGGAAGTATTTTGTGTTTTACTTTTTTTGGAGGGTGTTTTCATGAGGTTGGAGGAGTTGTGAGTGACCGTTTTGGCCAGACTTATATTTAAGAGATAATTTCTGAGTTGTGCGGCAAATTCCATATGGTGTATTACCACGTATGATAATTACTGCATGCTTGCAGTTTACCCCTCCCATATTTCTTCAGATAACCATAAAAGCAAACACAGATTCCACATTGTATCAGTTTCCCTGAGTGATTCATGGTCGGCAGAATCACAGTAAAGCAGTATTGCTTTGAATTGACCAAAATACAGTAAACGGATGAGTTTTGTAATTTAAGAACACAATTCAGTTTAGACTGCATGTAATACATACATTATGCCATTTAAGCGTCGTTAACCTGTGCATCTACATTTAAGAATTCACTCAGCTGCCAAGGGGCCCCATGTAATGACTCCCTAAGTAATTCCTATCTTTATAGACCTATTATTCTTGGATTTGAACGCCCGCTATGTTCTCTACAAAGAGTTCTTAATTTCTGAGCACTTCAAAGAAAAGAACGTTCGGTGAAACAAAAGTGTACTCATGAGCTTTTAAATTGATTAACTGCCTCAATTACCGTCACTTCTCCTGGCATTGACAAAGTACGAATTGAGTTCGATGAAAAATATCATACTGATAATGACAGATGCGTTTTGAAGTGTGTGCGCTTCAAACATCGCTGTTAACCACTTTTCACTTTGTCAATGTAGGGTGGTTTTTGTAAAACTTTATTGTTTGGGACTAACAGTTACCTTAACCCCTTTCCATGGCACCCCACTGAGAACAAATGCTCTTTTCATCTGGTTATAGCAGTTGTGTAAGGCTAAATGAGAAGACTTAATATAACACCCCGGATAATGTGCTGCATAGCTAAATACTTTAAAGTTTTCTAAAGGCGAGACCTTTGCATTACAAATGCTTGTCTAATAGGAGGATCTAGATTAATTTCCACAATTTTATCAATGTCTGACGTGAGCTAAACCCAGAGAAAAAACACATTTGACACTACCCACCTGTCACCCAGTTATAAATTGCAGTTGGTAACGACTTGGGTTTTGTCTTGGTTTACTTTATACCCATAGAAATGACCAAACTTAATTGCCTCCGACACTATTTCCATTACTGCCGCTGCTGGGTCTGGGGTGACAATTGCTAGGTCAGCGGCATATGCCAGAATTTTACTTTACAATCCCTGAAAACACACCGTTATAATTGCTACATTACCCTTGATTCACCTAATCAGGGGATCAATATAAAGGGCAAAAATAAAGGGGAACATGGACCTCCTTATCTTGTACCCCGTTGAATTGCCGCCATGTCAGACTTTGCCCCCATCAGTAAGGTCTTGGTAGTTGGATTTCGGTATACCATTTTTACAGATTTTTTATATCGAGGACCCAATTCATTCTTATCCATGACCGCCCAGAGATAAGACCAGGAGACCCTATTGATCACTTTCTTAGCATCCAAAATTATTAAAGCCATTGGGTCTCCTGACATCTTGGCTGCATCAAATAATGTAATGACCCGGCGGATATGATTGGTTGTACACCTTCCTGGGATAAACCTATACTGCACAGGGGAGACTGTCTTCTTTATTACCCCTACAATCTCACAGCAAGTATCTTTGTGTAGATTTTTGCATCGCTATTGACTAAAGTATTTGGTAATTAGGACCCTACTTCCTGCACGACTTTACCCTTTTTGGGAAAACTATTATATTTGCAGTCGTCCATGACTCTGGTGAATCTACGCCTCCTTGTGTTTGTAAAAATACTTCTAACATAAGTTTTAAAACCGGCAGCAAATATCTTATAAAATTCGTCCAGAATCAAAGCTTCCTGTGCTACTTTTCCTCATGGTAAACTTACAATGGCCGCTGAAACTTCCTCTATCATGATAGGCTGATCTAGAGATTCCGATCCTCTTCACGTAACTCTTCATGTGTCACTACATCCAAATACCCCTTAATATCTTTAGGTTCCATAACCACCTCCTCGGTATAAAGTGGTTGATAAAACCTTTAAAAGGTAGCATGTATACCTACTGGGTCGAAGACTATTCCACTAGGAGGATCAAAAATCTCTTTGATCTCTCCTTTTGCTGTCTTCTGTCTCAAGCTTATTGCAAGCAAGTGCCCCACCTTTCATTATATTCATATGCCTTATTTTCCAGGCCTTATATTTATCTGCTGCTTTCTTTACCGAAATATCTACTATTGCGGCTTTATCAACTTCCACATTTAATTGAGCCTCTTCACTTTTTAACCCCCTTGCTTCTAGTTTTATCAGCTTCCTCTCTGCTGCTGATAAAGTTTTCCTTAGTTCTGACAGATGTTTTTTTCCTCCTTCTGGAGGGACCAGCTAAATCTTACGGTCTCACCCGGATCCCCACCTTAAGGGAATTCCAGATTATACCTGCAGAAACACTCCTCATGTCATTCGCCATACACATCGGGATCCACTTTTTAATATGATTAGCGTAATCCTCATCCAACAGTAAGACCCTTTCAAAAGACCAACTGCATATGGAGGAGGTAAAGAGCTCACGTCTATCTCTAACACTAATGGATTGTGACCCGACATTACCATTGTATACTTATACATCCAGCATACCTGTAATAACCTATTAGAGATAAGGAAATTATCCAGTCAGACATTTATCTCTACAGATAGCAAGCTTGAGTAACCACCCTACCAATTCGTTGTTAAGCCAAACAAACACTGAGAGATCATCCACTACAGAGCCATATACAGAGCAGAGTGTAAAAGTTCCATTTACAGAACCACATTCTGCAATGGCCCATCTGCCATACTTATTTGCCCTGGATTGAGGCAAGTTACATCTACCTTTCCATGCTAGAATGGCTAACCCCTATGTTCATGTCCCTTGTGTAGTGTTGCAGATGACCTGATAACCCATAAACTCCAACATATTATGTCTAGATGCCTCAATATGGGTCTCCTGCATACATAATATATTGGCTTTTAAATATTGTATATTACATTTAACACTTTGCTTTTTCAGGGGATTATTTAGGTCACATATATTAATTGTAGCAATCTGTGTCATTGCTCATCTTGAATCTGAGTAAAGCCAAACCATACCTTGCAGGAACGGAAATCAATTTTAAAACCTGTTTTTAAAGATAAGAAAGTTAGAACTTGTAGATCGGCATTAATATTTTGCTTAAGCGGTTTCAATGTCTATATTATACAGCAATTTGCTCAATTCATTTTTAGAGTGGAAAAGAAATTATGTAAGGTTGACACCCAAAGTATGTGGTAAACTTGTTATGGCTGTGAAATGATGATGTAGCTGTTTTTAGTAGGTTGATAGATTATTTTTATGACACTTTTTAACTGTGCTATATTTGCTGTTATTAGAGCAATTTTTATAATAATGTCTCGCTTATTATGTTTACTGTTTTTATTGACTGGTGTACATTTGTGATACTGCTCTTTTGCTCTGTTGCTTACTGCTATTGAATACTTGCTGCTAGCCTATTGCACTTAATGCACTGTTCACTTTTTTGACGATAGCATAAGTCACTTTAGCATTGATTTTGCAATATGACAGTTATAGACAATTTGTAAAATATTCTTTTATGTTTTTTCTTTTTTCTACCGTTAACTGTTATTGAACTTTTGCTGCTAGCACATTGCACTTTAGCTTCGGCTCCGTAAGCACATTGAATTTTATTTTGGAACTTGTAGAACTGTTACCAATCCTGTGAAAATATTGGCAGCACTATGATCCCTAACTGGAAAATCTTAATCAACTATGGTATGGTCTACCGTTAACTTTTATTGAACCTTTGCTGCTAGCACATTGCACTTTAGCTTCATCTGCATAAGCACATTGTATTTTATTTTGGAATTTGTAGAACTGTTTCCAATTGTGTGCAAATATTGGCAGCACTATAATCCCTAACTGGAAAATGTTAATCAACTATGGTCAATTTTATTTATGCACTGTATCCTTATATGTTCAATTAGTCATTGTGATTGGTTTTTCTTTTTTTTGCAATGCTTTTAATTAATCAACAAATAAATACTACTACTACTACTACTACTACTACTACCATACCTTACCACCTACCATTCTGCCTAAAAAAAACTTTCCATTTGCTTGGATTTTACCCCCATCCCTCCCACCAATCCCCCTGTACCCCCCAGTCGGAACCCCTACACCCCATCTTCTCCCTCCCCTACCTTGTGCAAGCAATTCAACAATGACCTAATAATGCCACCTGCTGACACACCACCCCAACCCCCTGCCAGCCCCAGCCATACCAACCAGATAACCCTTGAGTGACCAAAAATAACCAGGTTATACATAAACAATCATTCCCACCAAAAAGGGATAACAGAAAAAGAAGGGGAAATAAATAGAACACCTTGCGGGGGTACATAACGCCTATAAGCTTATGAGATTAGACTCCCATTATAAACCACTCCCCAATCTACCTTTCGTCATCGTCCCTCAAAAATTACAACGCCTCATTTATGACTTGTGTGACAGTTGAAATCGACCCTTATCCATATGCCCCTTCATATTTCATTGCTGCCCAGCCCCACCAGAGATCTCTTTTACGAATTATTGTGCTTTTATCTCTGACATAAATAACCAAGACTTTCCCTTGAAAATAACCTCATTGCGAGCAGGACTCATCTTAAATACTTCACACCCTTGCCTCTGAAAGGGCAAGAATCGTTGCTGTAACCATCGCCTTCTTTTACAGTCACGTGACAGACATCTAGCCAGACTCAAAATGTGTGGTCATCAAATGTCAGTCTAGCCTTTGTCTACACTATTTGGGTGGCATAGGGTGAATCAATGTGAGCACACTGTACTCATTTATACAAACTACACTAACACTGGACCTTACAGAGGGGCTGGCATTTCTGAGTTACCACTGCCATCAAAATTGTTTCTATTAGCCTCTGACCTTGCTTTATCAAAAATTACTTGGGCAAGAGAAAATTGACCTAAAACGCCTAGATTGCTCTAGGCTTCTCAGGCTGCTGGGATTGCTGATTTTTGTTCAACCTTAAGGGAAAATGAGATTCTTGTGCTCTTGGATGCCCAAATAAAGCTAGCTATTTCTCCTTGTACCTTTTTTAGGACTTCCTTTTTAAATTCTAATGGGATATTGTTAAATAGATATGTGAATTTTGGAATGATTGACATTTTGATTATATTGGATTTACCTAAGAAGCTTAATGGTAGACCTGACCAGATTTTCAAAAGTTTTCTCATTTCATTCATAACACGTGTGAGGTTAGTTTCAACTAATTTTCCAAGATCTTGTGTTATGATGATTCCTAAGTAGTTTATTTTTTCCTTCAAGAGTGGTGAAATTAGTTGTGAGTTCCAACTCATTATTTCCGTTTTATCGATATTAACCAGATATCCAGATACTTTACCAAATTTATTCATCTCTTCCTCAATTGCCAGATTAGAATTATTATAATTATCCGTGAGCACCATTAAATCGTCTGCGTAGAGCGCTACTTTTCTTGTCCATTGTGAGTATCTAAAAGGTGTGATGCTTGTATTATTTCTGATAGAACATGCCAAGGGTTCAATATATAGATTAAAAAGTAGCGGAGATAGGGGACATCCCTGACGTGTACCTCTTTGGATCTCAATGTTTTCCGTGAGATTGCCATTAACAGCTACCTTTGCTCTTGGGCTTAAGTATATTTCACTTACCATGTGATTAAAATTAATCCCGAAGTTACTTTTCTCTATGCTTTTGGTTAAAAAAGCCCAGTTAACTCGATCGAAAGCTTTAGCAGCATCATAAGTAAGAAGTGTAAGGGGAAGATGTTCCTGTACAGCTATATCAATTGTTGCTATGAGCTCATGTGTAATTTCTTGTATCTGTCTCCCCTTAATAAAACCTTTTTGGTCCTTATCAATTAATTTAGCCATAACCTTAGATACTCTTTTCGCTATTATATTCATGAAGATCTTGTAATCACAATTTAGGAGCGATATTGGTCTGTAAGAAGCGCAGTTCTTCGGGTTTTCCCCTGGTTTTAATAGTATGCTTATCGTAGCGTCATTCCATGAGTCTGGAAGCCTTTCATGTTCTATATATGTTTTATTAATTATTTCAGTTAAAGGTTCTATTAATGTTTCTTCCAATGCAATATAAAATTCATTGGGCAAAGCATCTGGGCCTGCAGCTTTTCCCTTCTTTAGATGACTTATTGCGCTCCTTACTTCTTCTACTGTTATTTTGGAATTCACCGATTCCGCTTCTTCCTCTGTCAGACACGGGAGTTGAATCTTCTCGAGATAATTTTTGATTTCTTCCTCCGTAGGATTTGTGTCTTCTTTGTATATTGAGGTGAAGAAATTAAAGAATTCTGTTCTAATTGCACCATCATCTGAGAGAATAGATGACTGATCTTGGTTATATATATTTAGTATATTATTTCTGGATTGATCTGTTCTCATTTTCCACGCTAGGAGTTTTCCGCATCCTTCACCATACTCATGGTTTGCTAGTTTACTGCTCTCCCATTTCTCTTTGACTATATTCTCTAGATAAACTGTCAAGTTTTCTTTTGAATTACGAAGTTTTTCTTCCAGATTTTCCTTTTGTATTTGTGGAACATCGCATTCCAAGTGTAATTCATCTTCTTTGATTTCTGTTTCCAATTTTTTGATTTCTTGTTTTTTTTGTTTGTGTTTATGAGCCCCTAGACTAAGCAATTTTCCTCTGATTACTGCTTTGTAAGCATCCCATATCATTCTTTTTGCCGTGCTGTTTGCGTTATCTTGGAAATATTGTTGGGTAGTTATTATAAGTTCCTCCACGCATCGATCGTCTCTTAAGATTGTGCGGTCAACTGTCCACCTGCTAGGCATTTGTAATTGCGGTAATGTTATATTTAATTGAACGGCAGAATGGTCCGATAAGTGCGCGGGTAGATGTTCAATGCTTTTTACTTTATCTCTCACGTTTTTGTTTAATAGAAAAAAATCTATTCTTGAAAAAGGGGGCATTGCAAGTCCGGATATATATGAATATTACAGATCCTTTCAATTTAAAAACATTAGAGTCTTACTAAAAGCACATCAAGCATATCCAACACACCTGCTTTATTTGACAAAGGGGGAGGATCATTTCCTCTTCAAATTCGGCCATCTGAAATTTTTCAAAAAAGTTAAATTAAAGGTCCTGAACAATGCTGTTAAGATCTGGAATCAAATAAGATCAACCACACAGATTCCATACTATAGTAACTTGGCTCCAATTTGGGACTCCCCAGGCACCCCTGACTGTCTAAAAGATTCTTTATCAATACCAATTAGGCAAGCTGGAATTGAAAAATGGGGACAACTTCTGTCTGGGAATTCCTTGTTATCATGGGACCACTTGCAAATAATCGCAGATCATAAAATTTCAAGGTTTAAATATTATCAATTGAGCAGTTGGGCAAGCACCATTCCAAAAGGAGACTTAGACCCGGAGAATTTAGAATCAGAAATGACTAGCGAAACGGCAATAAAGAAAGAAGTATCGAAATGGTATTGGGCACTAATTGAAACAGAAAAAGAAGACCAAACAATTGTCGAAAAGACATGGAAGAAAGACTTGCAAAACGAAGTTTCAGATCTTTGCCAACTTTGGAACAAATCAGTAGAAAAATGTTGGTCATGTGTAAAGGCCGCTCCATTAAAAAGAAACCACCTTTTCTCCATACATAGAGCGTACTGGACTCCCAAAAAACTATCAAAGTTCAGAGGAGCTACAGTAAAATCATGCAGTAAATGTGGAGAGGAAAAAGCGGATGACATACATATGTTCGGTGGGTGCCCTTCGCTTATACCATATTGGCAAGAAATTGGTAAGACTCTAACTGCAATGCTGGCAACTCCAATAACTGTGAGTATTACTTTAATTATTTTTGGGATACGCAGCAATACTCAATTTAACCAGATAAAGTTAGATAAACATCAAGAAAATTTGTTATTTGTCATGATTCTCTTAGCACGTAGAGAGATATGTATTAATTGGATAAAACCATCTCCACCAACACATGAAAGCTGGTTAAACACTGCAATAAAAATTAGTAACCTAGATAGAAAGAGGAAACAAAATAAAAATATGAAATACTGGGAGATCTTGGAAAAGTATATCGAATCTAGACAATAATTCATCTTTCTGTACCAGAGGCCCTTTCGCTGTGTGATTCCTTTTTCTTTTTCCCTTTTTTTTTTTTTCTTTTTTTTCTTTTTTTGATTCCAATGATTAAGCGGACAATAATTCCTGGTATGACTTGAAGTCTGCCAATTACCTAATGGGTCAAAGATTCACCGAAACGATGGAATTATTGAATAAGATGGAGGTATGCAGTGGAGAACGGATCAGACCAAGAATGAGGCCTACCCCTTGTACCTCCCGTTAGACGATCAGGGGCAGCTCAAGTTTAAATACTTGGCTCATTGGATGCTGGTCTCCCAAATGCCTGTCATTCTTTTCTCTCAACCGCAATATGAGAAAAAAAAACAAAAAAAAAAAAACCTTAAGGGAAAATGGTGCAGTCATTGCACCTCCAACTCCCATTCCCAATGAGCCAAATCAGGAAAGGCACCCTTTAGTAAACCCAACTTAAATGACTTGATATCGTTCCCCTCTACATTTTCTGCAACACCTAAAAACCTTAGATTGTTCCTACATTGGTGGCTTTCAAAATCCTCTAGTTTCCACATCTTATCTGTCATTTAGGACACCTATATGTCATGCTGTTGCTGCAATGTCCTGATCCCAGCCTAAAATATTTCTGCCCATTTTTCCACTGCCGTAAATCTCTAAGTCATTTCCGAGCAATTCTGGTTAACTTTTTACATTGCCCCTTGTCGCAAGATGAGCTCTCTTATTCTCAATCTGGGCCTCTCCTTGCATCTGCTTTAACGTGTAGTAGACGAGCCCAATAGTGCGAGTATTTTACACCCCAGGACTTACTACTGCACCCATTGTGGAGTACATATTGTCTATATATTTTCCTCCTCATGTACTTGACGTGTGGCAGAATGATCCCACCTGAGCTGCCGGGGGAATGTTCATGTCCAAATCATATCCCCATTCCACTACACCTAGCTTTCTCGCTTCGCTTTTGACCTTTTGTGTGACCAGTCATGCCAGACAACTGTTGGGGCTCTCCCCTGAAGAACCAGGAGCAGAGTTCTCCTCTAACAAGACTTCAGTTGCTCCTGAGAGGTTTGACTAATCTGTGAGCGAAAATAATTATTCTCCTCTTCCTCGGACCCTACTACCATCAGACCTTGCAATCCTGCGCTTTATTCCAGGTTATTCTCCATGGCCATAGAAAGATTTTTGGGGGAGTACTGAGCTCCTAGCCTCAGCCTCTGAGGCCCACACCTTTGGGCCCTAGGCCTCTAGCTTGGCCTATTCCACCCCCTCCTTTAGTATTGATCCTTCCCTGCTGGTAATTTCATTATGTGGAGGAGGTGGTGATAACAAATCTGTACGCACCAATTTCAGGGGAGAGCCACCAAACCTCTTAGCATGCTTCTCGGGTGTAAGTTCATGCAAACCAAAAAGTCTAGGTCTTTTTAAATAAAGTCCAGAAGCCCTTCCATCAAAGATCTCTAGAATCAGTGGTTGCTTGTCCCTCGGCGACTTATAACTAGATCGCTGCTCTTCCTCCTTCGGCAGCACAAGCTTCCGGTCATCAGCATCCCCTGTGTCGTGTTTCTCTGCCACGAGGCCGACATTTTCCTCCGCATTTTGCCAGGCTGCTGTCTTCCGAGCATGGGTCACCATGAGTGCTGAGTCTGAAGCCGGGGCTTCAGCCAGCTCCTTCGCAAGTTTATTTAATTTCAAGGACTTTGTCCAACCAAGCCATTCTCTCAGTCATCGGCTAATGGAGCTAAGCACACCGCTGGTAAAACTCAACAGCAGCAACCCCCGCTCTCTCCTCATGCTGGGATCTAAGACTTCAAATTTCCCTTCAAAAGTACTGCTGTGCTCCTTTACTTGCAGCGTGTATAACACTCAGAATTTTGTGTTGCTCATTTTAAAGTGCAACCTGGGTTCTCTACTCCACCATTCCCCCATAAAGGCTGGAGATAAGGAGAGCAGCTACTGCGGCGTTCTGAGCAGCTGCCATCTTGCTCCCACGAATGTGCTTTATGATATATGTTAGAATTTATATTTTAACACATTGAGATATTTATATCATACTTAGCAGATATTCTTTTTGTAACTTTGCTTTATTTTCTTTTGAAAGAGGGCTATTCTAACCTTAATTCCACTATAAAAATTTAAAATCTGTTTTGTACCACGGTTTTGACATCCTTTCAAGATGGCTCCTTGTGTCTCAGTATAATGAGTTTGTGGCCTTCTGTTATGTTTATTATATATTTTTGGGGTGAATTTCCATTTTGCATACAAATAGTTTACTGGCCATTTACGTTGCTTACTATCTTTGTTTACATGGAGGGTTTCGAAATACTGTGATCAAGGCCATTGGGCCAATGCGCTTCATGCATTGTCCCCTTTTTCTTAGCTATAATGTTCCTGTAGCTTTTAGCTTTATAAGTGAATTTCTATGTGTCTTTTCTTTTATTTCCTAACTGTAACCTGTAAACTTTAGAAGTGGGTTTGTTAGTGGCTATATAGGTCAGTGTGCGGGCATATAAGTAGCTGTATGGGTCTGTGATTGGGTGTATGAGTGTCTGTATGCATCTGTTAGTGGATGTGTGAGTGGCTATACGGGTCTATGAACAGGTGCATGAGTGCCTGTGTGGGCTTGTGAGTGGGTGTATGAATGCCATTGGGGTCTTTGACTGGGTGTTGAGTGGTACTACGGGTCTGTAAGTGGGTGTATGAGTGTCTGTGTATATCTGTAAGTGGGTGTAGGCATTCCTATGTGGGTTTGTGACTGGGTCTGTGAGTGGTGCTCTGGGTCTGTAAGTAGATGTGTGAGTGGCAGTGAGGGTCAATGAGTTGAGGTTCTATGGGTTTCGACTTTGTCCCGTATTTAGTCGCCATTTTGTGTCTCGTCGCCATTTTGTGTTGCCCTCACTCAGGCAACACGGTGAACGGAGTGTTTTTGCTTTTCTCAACTGCTACGTGTCTCTTCTGTTAAAAAGTAACCCCCTGCCCTTGTTTACGAAACCGATGTCAGGGTCTGGCCGAGTTCACTAATCCATGTCTGGGTTGACTGATCCCTGTCTCGACTGACTATTTGGCTTCTTCTATTCTTCCTTACATTATCTTATCCAACTGGCCTTCGCTATTCTCTTCTTGTATTCTCTTGTTACACAACTATCCTTTGAGGCACACAAATACGTCCTGCCACCTGCAAAATGGATTGTCGGTACTAGCACTGATTAATTTGTGTGGAGGGGTGACACACGGGGTCTGAAAGAGGGGCGTATTTGGGACACCTGATAGCTTGGTGTCCAACTTTTCCTATTGGCTTGCTTTGTATGTACTGGGAGTAAACGGTGTAAATATGTGTGCTATTGTGCGATTGTGCGCCACGGATTAAAGTTGCAGTCTCCTCATAATATACACTGTACATACTTCTGGGACAACTGTGCTTAGCTGCAGCTAATAAACCTGGTTTTCTACGCCCAACAGAGTGTCTTGTGTCTCTGTTCGACAAGGCAGGTGAACTCTTGGATTTAAGGCGTGCCCTGTGCAGCCAGGCCCATAAGGCTTGGTTCTCCAACTGGCGCCCAACGTAGGCGGCTTCAGTGGTAGCGGTTCAGCCCGAGGGTCATGAGAAGCCTTGCAAGAAAATTTCCGGAAGATTCGCAAACCAGTCAAGCGACCCCTGTATGTCGAAGTGAACCAAAGATCTTTTGCAGCATGGCTACTCCTTTCCGACGGCTGCTGACGACTGCTGCCCTGACTGCCGCCCTGCCTTGGTCCCTTTGGTGATGACTGGTATCGTGAGACGTTAGACGGACCTCTGTTGGCATGAGAGACCACTTAGTTAAGTATTCGTGGGTAGCGCCCACTTCTTTTTTTGTTTTTGAGTATTTTATTCGACCATTGCAATAGCCGAAGCCAAGGGGTGAGTACGTTTGTGCTGTGTTATTTGCTTTAACACCTTGAAGTTGGTAAACGGACCAGTGAATTTAAGATGCCTGGTTTTAGTAAATTTAGGAAGTTTTGTTGTTTTGGTTGTAATAGGGATTCCCGGCTCGAGGACTCGTGTCCTATTCCTCCGGTTGGAACTCCCACTTATGAGATCTATTCTAAACATGGTGTTGGCCCCATTGCCTTTAACAAGGCATGGATACGATACACGAAGAAAGGTTGTGTTTTGCAGTGGCCACAAAATGGTAGCTTTGAGCCTGATATATTAGACAATTTAGAAGTAATTTTGTTCAAAAGAAAAGCCCGGCCGGCAATGTTTGACTCTTTCCGCCTTTGGCGTAAAGAAGCCAAGCAGAGAGAAATTAAGCAGGCAAAAGGACATAGAAAAGCAAAGGATATGACGATCATACAGGCTGCCCAGCAGTTCAAAGACAATGAGACTGATCGAGCGATTGAAGTTTCAGACAGACAACATCGTATGGCAATAGATAGATGCTTCCCTGTGTTGCCTACTTCTCCACATAGTAAGAATCTTGACAAAGATCCCTTAATGTCCCATTTGTTGAGATTGCCTCCGCCTTATGTACCTGGAGCTAATGCACCCTTATTGTTGCCACCTGTCCAGAAACCTGTTGTTCAGCCAGCTGGTCCGGCTCTTCCACAATCACCCCTTCCTGCATTGCCACCCCGCCGCCTTTGCCACCAACTTCTGTACCTCAGTCTCCTTTACCCTTGGTTCTTCTTGTAACGGTTAGTCATTCTCCTCCTTTGCTTAATACCTTGTCTCCAGTTTTATTGTCAGATTCTCCCCCAGCTCGCAAACGGTTGGTTGATACTGTTTCTGGCTTTATCTCCCCCTTCTTTGGGTCTTTTTCTTTGACTCCTGCTCTGTCTCGAAAGCAATCCCGTAGTCAAATCCCAGATTCTGACGAACGAGTTGCATTGGATTCTCTTGCTCATAAATGGATCATGAGTGGTCCACAGTATAGTGTGCCTGATATCCTGAGTACCTTTCTCCAGTGGAATGCGCCCACACAGAGATATGTTTTTATTGTCATGTGTGATACTCTTGTCAAAGGATGGGAGAATATGGAGTTGGATTTAGCTCCCCAGGGTTTGTTAGACATACAGGCTAAATTTGATAAGGGACTTATTGTGGGTTCCGAAGTTGAGGACGCTATAAGGACACTTGTCACTTTCAGGTCTTTATTTTTTTCTCAGATTATTCTTGAACCTGATCCTGCAGTTAGACAGAAAATGAAACATTATCCTATGAGGGAAGTTCCTCCAGTATGTAGAGAGGAGGTTCCGCAGGCAGGCAATATTTTGCGTGTCCCTGCTCATTTCCAGCGTATATGGGTACATGTCCCCTGGAAACGATCTGAAGTTTTAGCGCTCAAACAGTCTTTACCGGACCCTCGTAAAAATCCTGCTGGATATTATAAAGAGCTGTCCCAGACTGTTGATGCGTGTATTATGAAATTGGCTGATATTGATATGCTGATGGGGAATGTAGTTCCACAAGCGTTGTGGGCTCGGATTCGTAGGGAGGAGCACGACCAAGCATTAGGTGGTAATTGGGCCGCTATAACTGCCGAAGATGCAGCACAAGTGGGTGGTGCTAAGCCAGCTGATTTGATTACACAATTGCCTGGTAGAATCATCACTTTAATGAAAACGATGATGCCTGCCTTACGTGTTAACTGGGATAAGCTAGATGCGTGTAAGCAGAAGAAAGATGAGAGTGTTTCCGATTTCTTTACTCATTTTGAGGAGACATTTATCGACCACAGTGGTCAAGATATGAGTACTGAAGGTGGACCGCGATTATTTGTGGATAAATTCGTATTCAATTTACTTCCAGAATTATCACATAAGCTGAAAGACTCAGAAAGTTTGTGGGCTGTTTCTTCCTCTGCACAGATATTAGCTACTGCTCAATATTATGAGAGTAGGGATAAGGAAGAGAACGATAAGATTGAGAAGAAGACTAAGGAATTAAAAACAAAGGTTCTTTTGCAACAGGCTTATTCCCCTCGTTCTGCCCAGCGCCAGTTTCAACAGCCTCCCCAGCTTCAGAGGTTGTTACAAAAACCTGAACCTTTTGTTCCGCGACCTTTGCTAGGTCCTAATCAATGTGCCTATTGTAAAGAGGAAGGTCATTTTAAGAATAGCTGTCCGGTTTTATTGCAGCTTAATGGTGGATTCCCAGGGCCGCGAGGCCATGGTGGTTTTCGATCAGCACCTAGAGGTAGAGGGTGAGGTGCGTTGTCTCAAGGACAGCGTTTCTTTCCCCCTCAGAATTCTTTGAATTATTTTGATCAGCAGAATACTCAGTCTGTGCAATATTACAATGACGATTATTGTGTTGAGGGTGAGGTTCAGGATGTTCACGCTAGTTAGGATAGCCATGAACAAAGTAAGGGAGTCATATCAGTTCCAGTGGATCAGAATGGGCCTTATGTTGAAGTAGTTGCATTGCGTGTTTCAGAGCCATTTCTTTTGGATACTGGTGCAATGAGAAATTCTATCATTCACTCCAAACTCCCTCGGGCAACTTTGTCTGGCTTAACCAACTTTTCTGTAGGATTTTCTGGCGCCCCGGTTACTAACCCGGTTTCTTGTCCTTTGCCTCTTTCGATTGGTCCTTACAATTTGGACGCTCCGCTTATTTTGACGACTGGTTGCGGCGATAATTTATTGGGTTTGGACTTGTTGAAACATCTTCATGCAACATTGTATTGTTCCCCCTCTGGTGTGCATCTTACCTTAGGTGAGAAATTGGTTTCTCCAATGTATTTATCTAAGGACCAATTCCCACCTGAATTGCATTCTCTTCCTGCTTCGCTTTGGGCTACGGGCCGAATATTGTTGGTGTGCTCCAGATTCCGCCTTACGTGGTTACTATCAAGCCTAATGTTAATTTACCACGCATTCCTCAGTACAAAATTTCCAATGATGGTGAACAAGCTTTCTTGGCTATTATCTATGATCTGGTTCAGAAGGGTGTGGTCGAAGAAATGAGAGGCAATGTTTGTAACAGTCCTGTTCTACCTGTTCTTAAATGCACTGATCCTTCTCAGCCTCCTGTATATCGCTTTGTGATCGATCTTCGGGAGGTCAACAAAATTGTCGTTCCCCAGTTTCCTGTTGTCCCAGATATCACTGCCTTGCTCATTATGATACCCGCTTCAGCCGCATGGTTCTCGGTTATTGATCTCAAAAATGCTTTCTTCAGCCTTCCTATTGCTGAGGAAAGTAGGGATATTTTGGGCTTCTCTCTCGGAGGCTGATGTTTTCGATTCAAACGTGCACCTCAAGGCTATTGTGAGAGTCCATCTATTTATAGTCAGGCTTTGAAATCTCAGTTCGATGCTTTCACTTTGCCCCCAGGTGCTACCCTGATTCAGTATGTGGACGATTTGTTAGTTGCTGCTGATTCAGAGGATGTTTGTAAGGATGTGACTGTTTCACTGTTAACTACTTTGTCTGACCTGCATCACAAGGTGTCACCCTCTAAGTTGCAATATTGCCGCCAAGAGGTTACCTATTTAGGTAATCTCTTGTCGAAGGAGGGAAGACGATTGACCCCAGAACGAATTCAAGCAATTGCGCAAATGTCTGTACCATCCACAGAAAGGGAGGTGCGTGCCTATCTGGGCATTACCTCTTATTGTAGACTGTGGATTCCGAATTTTTCTTTGTTGGCTATACCTTTGCTTGCACTTACTCTGAAAGATGCACCCCAACCTCTTCCGTGGACTGATGAATGTCAGAAGAGTTTTTCTGACTTACGTACTGCCTTGTGTTTTGCCCCTGTGTTAGGTACTCCAGATTATAGTAAACCTTTCACACTCTACGTTCACGAAAGAGAAGGTTGCGCGTTGTCAGTCTTAACACAACAATTTGGAGACAAACAACGGCCATGTGCCTATTTTTCGGCTACATTGGATCCAGTAGCCAAGGCATTGCCTAGTTGTCTCAGAGCTACAGCAGCAGCAGCGATCTCCATTCGTCAATCTGCTGGATTTGTACTAGATAACACTCTTGTTGTTATGGTACAACATGCAGTGGATACTCTTTTGAACAGAACGAAAACACAACACCTCACCAGTGCCCGCTTGTCTGGATATGAGCTGACGCTCTTGGCTAGCCATGTACACATCAAGCGGTGTAATACTTTGAGTGAAACTCATTCCGTCCTATGTCCAGGACACAATCAATGTCCTAAGACTGCTGGATACTTTTGAAGACAGCTCCCAGATAGACTTCCCCATCACCCTAGATGTGGAGGCCCTCTACACCAACATCCCACAGAGGGCCACACTAGGGGTGATTGAGGAAGTACTTAACGCAGAACTATGGGACTCACCTACGCCCACTGCATTCATTATGGAATGTGCTACCATGGCCCTCACGGAGAACTACTTCGAATTCAAAGACCAACATTACCACCAAACCCAGGGCACATCAATGGGGAGTACATTTGCTCCGAGTGTGGCCTGCCTCTACATGGCAGACTTCGAAAAGAAACATGTCCACGGCCTAGTCAACCCTTACCATAGCAACATAAAACTATGGAAGCGTTTTATTGACGATATTCTGATCTTCTGGGCTTGGAATAGAGAAACGTATGAGGCATTTTTTGAATGGATTAACACTCTCAATCCATTTCTGCACTTCACCATAACAGCATCTCCAACAGAGATCTCATTTCTAGACCTGACAATCATGGTGGGTGACGGACATCTCACCACCACCATGTTCAGGAAAACTACTGACCTTAATAGCCTCCTCCACTACACTAGCCACCATCCGAAAGCCTTAAGGGACAACCTCCCGTTTGGACAATTTTTGAAAGTGAGGCGTAATTGTAGCCAAGTTGCTGAATATAAGAAACAGTCCACACTCTTGTCCAAAAATCTATTAGAAAGAGGTTATCCAAACCGGGAGGTCACAAAAGCGAGGAAAAGAGCCTTGAACAACCACAGGGATGGTCTACTAGAGAGAAAGGAACAGAACCCGGATTCAGAAGAACCTTTGACATGTGTGACGACTTTTATTATTATTATTATTTAGCAATTTGTATAGCGCCTGGTGACCCGAGGGCATCCCCGCGCTGTTAACATTGAGTCCTACTGAGGGGGAGGGAGGTGAAGGGTTTATTTAGGGAACAAAAGGGTTTTAATTTTTTTCCTGAATGTCAGGTGGTTGGGCTCCAGTCTAAGGGAGCGTGGGAGAGAGTTCCAACCAGCGGACGCTTTGACAGAGAAACGTCGGCCTCCAGTACGTGTTCTCTTGAATTTAGGGATGTTGGCCAGGTGCTCGTTCTCAGACCGTAGAGCCCTTGGTGCAATGTAGGGGGTGACCAAACCGCTAAGAATCGCAGGTCCCGATCCATTGATTAGTTTATGGGCCGTGCACATGGCCTTAAACTCCACCCTTTGGCGGACTGGCAGCCAGTGCAGGGCCTTGATGGCGGGTTTGGCGGATACTCTAGGAGGTACGCTCATGATTAGGCGAGCTGCAGCGTTCTGGGTTCTTTGCAGTCTTGCTAAGGTGGCTTCCGGCGCACCTAGGTAGACCAAATTGCTGTAGTCTAACCGTGACAATATGAGGCCCTGTACTAGTAGTTTCCTGGATCCGGGCGGTAGGAGGGGGAGAATTTTGCGAATAGTTCGCAGAAGCCCAAGACAGGTTCCGGCGGTTTTGGCCGCTTGGGTCTTCATTGAGAGGTCGGGTTCTAGCCAGACTCCGAGGGTCTTGATTTCGTGTTTCGGGGTGGGGATTTCCCCGAACACGTCTGGCCAAATTGCCGGGGGGATGGACGCCCATTGTTTGCCCATGAGCATCACCTCGGTTTTGGAACCGTTGAGTTTCAGTGACGATTCACACATCCACCCGTGAATTTCGGTGAGACAGTTTGGTAATTTGTCTGGGTGGTCGTCTAGGTGGGAGAGGGAGACGACCAATTGTGTGTCGTCAGCGTAACTCACGATTTTTATCCCGAATGGTGTTACCACATCTTCCAAGGGGGCCATGTACACATTAAAAAGTGTGGGGCTCAGGGAGGAGCCCTGAGGAACCCCGCTGGTAAGTGGAAGTGTGGACGAGTGGTATTCGCCGTCCCAAACCTGGAACGTGCGTCCGGTAAGAAAAGACTCTATCCATCTGAGTACCATCCCGGTGAGCCCTGCTGTCGCCAATCAATGAAGGAGGACACGGTGATTGACCGTGTCGAAGGCGGCACTCAGATCCAGGAGGATCACTGCCACTGATCCTCCTGAGTCTAGAATGCGCCTTGCTTCCTCGATGACGGCAAGCAGGGCGGTGTCTGTACCGTGTCCCGGACGGAACCCGGTTTGGGATTGTCGCAGGATGTTATTAGTCTCGAGAAATCGGGAGAGTTGACTATTCACCAGTTTCTCGGTGATCTTGCTAATCCCCGGGAGGAGTGATATGGGCCGGTAGTTAGCCATATCAGTTGGATCGAGCTGAGGTTTTTTAAGGAGTGCCATCACCACTGCATTTTTCCAGCTGTCGGGGACTGATCCTTGAGCAAGTGAGCAGTTGATAAGCTCCGTGATTGTGGGGGTGATGGCGGGGGCCACGTTTTTGAGGAATCTCAGGGGTGCAGGGTCTAGAGGAGATCCACTTTTTATTTTATTCAGGGTAGTTTCCACCTCGTTAGACGTTACTGGCTTGAATGTCTCGAGTTGGGGACGTATTCCCGTCTGATCGGGGGGTTGGGTAGTGTTTCTGCGGGTAGGGGAGCTGGGGGGAGGGAGGGATGTGAGGATGCGGGCGATTTTATTGTTGAAGTATGAGGCTAGGTCATTACTTCTGTCTACCTGGGGGGTGGTGGGCGCAGAAGAGACGGGAACTTTCAATAGCTCCTTCACAATGAGGTAGGATTCCCTAGAGGAGTTAGAGGCTTCCTTTATCCGGGTGTCATAGTGGGAGGCTTTGGAGAGCTTGATTGCAGTTTTATAGGTTTTGACTGAGGAATGGTATGCCTCTTTGCTGGCATTGTGCCAGTCTTTTCTCCAAAGCCGTTCGGCTCTTTTACAGTTTTTGCGGAGCTGGCGGAGTTCTGGGGTGTACCACGGAGCAGAGCCGGTGTTGTTGGTTTTATCTTCGCGCATTCTGAGTGGGAGCACAGAATCAAGGGAGGTCGTAATCCAATTTCTGAAGTTACTATCAGCGTTGTCCGGGATATCGTCGTGAATCGGGGTGGTTGATATCAGGGTGTTGGCCCATTCTTCGATAGGAAGTTTGGACCAAGTCCTGCCTTTAGTGAAGGAGGGAGGTTTCTGAGGTTTCTTGAGGGGTCCTGGAAGTTGGAATAGGACCAGGAAGTGGTCCGTCCAGGGAAGGGGGATGGAGTCTATTTCTTGCATCGCGGGGGTGCTGGTGAACACTGGGTCCAGCAGGTGGCCTTTGATGTGAGTGGCTCCTGAGTTAATGAGACGGAGGTCCGAGGCCGCTAGTTCAGTGATCAGGTCGACTACTCCAGGATCTGAAGTGTCTTCGAAGTGGATGTTCAGGTCTCCCACTAAAATGAAATTCGTGACGGAGTGAGCCTGTGTTGCTACCGTGTCTAGGAGGGCATTGGGAAAGGAGCCGGAGTGGCCGGGGGGACGGTAGACTAGAACCCCTGAGAGGGAATTCGTAGGGTCAAGTTTGATAGAGAATTGAAGGCTTTCCGAGTCTGGGATTTGTGCGTCGCTGGAGTTACAGATGAAAGAGTCTCGGTAGATAATAGCGATGCCTCCCCCTCTGCCTAGTGGTCGAGGGAGAGACTGGATGAGGAATCCCTGAGGTATGGCTGACACTATGTCCGAGTCAGAGTGTGGGGTGAGCCACGTTTCCGTTAGGAAAAGAATATCGATCTCATAGTCTTCTATTAAGTGGTGGATTGGTGTCGCATGTTTAGGGAGAGAGCGACAGTTCAGTGAGGCAAGTTTGAGGGTTGCAGGCTTCGGTACTCGTGTCGATATTTGAAGCTGGGCTGGCTGGCAGACCGTGCAGCTGATAAAGGGTCCATCCATATCATGGATATATCTGCATGAGGGGGCGGTAGAAGGTCTGAGGCTTAAGAGGTCACAACGGGAATATGTGGTTTTGGCGGAGGCTCTGGGAGCCAGGGGGTCTGGCCCTAGGCCCGGTCGTGCGCAGACGGGCGCAGACGGGCTTGCCTTAGGCGCGCCTTCGGCGCGCAGACGGTGCTCCCGCTGCGCTCGTCCGCTGCGCTGGGGGGGTCGACACATTTGTGCTAGAAGTTAGTGGGCGTGGCCTCGCAGGGGGCGTGGCTCCGCCTTTGGCGCGCTCTCGGTAATGGCGTTTCCCCGAGGCTGTGGAGCTGGATTAGCGCGTGTCAGCAGCGCTTCCAGTAAGGTAAGCCAGAGCGTTTGTGCTTTAAAAATGAGCAGTGATACAAATTATTAGTGACAATTTTAAAAAATGAGCAAGTTACAAACACCTCCGGCTTCCGCCTCAGAGGCTTTCAAGTGAATGGGGGCGGTGCGCTAGGAGAGCGTTTATAGGGTCGGTCGGTGGGCGTGGCCTCGCAGGGGGCGTGGCTCCGCCTTTGGCGCGCTCTCGGTAATGGCGATTCCCCAAGGCTGTGGAGCTGGATTAGCGCGTGTCAGCAGCGCTTCCAGTGAGGTAAGCCAGAGCGTTTGTGCTATAAAAATGAGCAGTGATACAAATTATTAGTGACAATTTTAAAAAATGAGCAAGTTACAAACACCTCCGGCTTCCGCCTCAGAGGCTTTCAAGTGAATGGGGGCGGTGCGCTAGGAGAGCGTTTATAGGGTCGGTCGGTGGGCGTGGCCTCGCAGGGGGCGTGGCTCCGCCTTTGGCGCGCTCTCGGTAATGGCGATTCCCCGAGGCTGTGGAGCTGGATTAGCGCGTGTCAGCAGCGCTTCCAGTAAGGTAAGCCAGAGCGTTTGTGCTTTAAAAATGAGCAGTGATACAAATTATTAGTGACAATTTTAAAAAATGAGCAAGTTACAAACACCTCCGGCTTCCGCCTCAGAGGCTTTCAAGTGAATGGGGGCGGTGCGCTAGGAGAGCGTTTATAGGGTCGGTCGGTGGGCGTGGCCTCGCAGGGGGCGTGGCTCCGCCTTTGGCGCGCTCTCGGTAATGGCGATTCCCCGAGGCTGTGGAGCTGGATTAGCGCGTGTCAGCAGCGCTTCCAGTAAGGTAAGCCAGAGCGTTTGTGCTATAAAAATGAGCAGTGATACAAAGTATTAGTGACAATTTTAAAAAATGAGCAAGTTACAAACACCTCCGGCTTCCGCCTCAGAGGCTTTCAAGTGAATGGGGGCGGTGCGCTAGGAGAGCGTTTATAGGGTCGGTCGGTGGGCGTGGCCTCGCAGGGGGCATGGCTCCGCCTTTGGCGCGCTCTCGGTAATGGCGATTCCCCGAGGCTGTGGAGCTGGATTAGCGCGTGTCAGCAGCGCTTCCAGTAAGGTAAGCCAGAGCGTTTGTGCTTTAAAAATGAGCAGTGATACAAATTATTAGTGACAATTTTAAAAAATGAGCAAGTTACAAACACCTCCGGCTTCCGCCTCAGCGTCTAACGCAGTCAAAAGGGCACTCAAACGCCATAGGCAAATCTTGAACACTGGAGACATGAGCTTTGATCCCCCACGGTTTGCCTTCAATCGGTCACAAAATGTGAAGGATATCTTGATACATACAAAACCTAGGAAACCCAGACTGGTTATCCAACGCACGCTGTGGAATCTACCACCGGTCACTGGTCATTACGCTTGCGGATCCTGCAGCGTTTGTCCATTCACAGGCACATACAAATCCATTCAACTAACCCCAACCTTTTCGTGGGAGATACGAGGACACACAAACTGCAACACAGCAAAATGCATCTACCTCATCATGTGCCCCTGCAATCTGTACTATGTGGGTATGACCACATGCCCAGTCAAGACACGCTTGGCTGAACATCGCAGTAGCTTCCGATGCAAAAAAGACAACACTAAGATGTGCAAGCATTTTCTTGAACCCAACCACAACGCTGATTCCATTAAGTGGCTGATACTGGAAGTAAATGCAGGCTCAACTAAACAAAGCTTGTTCTACAAAGCACAAAGGTGGATCCATCGATTGTCCACAGATACCATGGGCCTTAATGAGGATATCCCCTGGGCTGCTCTGTGAAACCGGGTTGTCAACACTTGAAACAAACACAGCCTCATGTCCTAGCATGAACCAGCCATACAATGCGCCTTACCTATCCACATCAAATCCACTGAACACCAAGCTATTGCAATCACAAGTCAACCCCGATCCATGTTGATTGGTGTCACGCCATGAGCATTCCATATTACTCCGGTAAACCAAGAACGGCCACCAGATTGAGTACCCAGGGAATCCCCTGGGTAACTAGAACCGTGACCTAACGGGCACTCTAAGACACATGGGTCACGTGCTGATACATAAGGGACACCACCTTTTCCACTAGACAAAATAAGTCATCAATGCCCTGGTTTGAAAACACCACTGAGCAAGATTCACCAGAGGGGTCCGATTATATATAAAAAATCCTGTTTTTTAATTTTAAAGGTTACTTCAGGTTTAAGATATAACACTTGCCAGTCCCCAATTAAAAGCTCTACATATCCCGTTTCTCGAGCACCACTGAGAAATGGCCCCCGAAAGTAACATCAACTACCACTTCCGGGTAAGCTCCACCTTTACTACGGAACAAACTAACACGCCCCCGGTCACGTGAAGGACTCATTACTAAACGGGCGCAGGCGATCAAGAATCCATCTACCCAGGACCGGCGGTGAGGGGTAGGTCTACCAAAGGAGACGCAGGATTACGAAAGTAAGTCTCTGCTCTATGCCAGGCGCCCAAGAGCACTCGAGTATGCCGGTCGGCAACCTTGTTATTGATTTCCCGGTGAACTCGCTTTTATAGCAAAGCATGCTTACGGGAGGAGCACCGCGGCACACAACCTGCAGCCGGACGCTTGAGATCAGCACTCAATTTCAGCGGGTATTTGACATCGCCCAATAATCAGATTATCTGAGTAATTTTTGCCTCAATCCAGATACTAGTTTGTTTGTGACTCGCTACCAACTGTATTATTGACGAGTTAATCATCTGGGCGAGACTTTTGAGGGGGCATTTAAGGCTCGTGACAAGATCAACGTGTGATACATATTTCTGATTGCAAGATAATGAGAGAGTGTGGCATGTCTTTAACTAAGCTGAGTGAATGTACGCTCGTGATTGGAAGCGGTTTTGGGGCACCGCGTATTATACTGGAAGGATCATAAGAGTAAGCGAGGAAAAATCTAAAGTAAATAGACTGCTCAGTTCCTACACTCTGACAGCCGTTTTTAATACCTCTGCTACTTCAAGGGACAAGCAAATGATACTATAACATAGGGTAGCAACGAGTGAGACCCTTATTTTTATACAGAAATTATACACATAATAGATGTCTAATGTTGAAATATGCCCAATGCCCATTGTGTATCAACCAGCCTGTCCACTATGAGGTTCACCCGCTGTTCTATCCGCCGGGTACTGTTGTTGTAGCTCACCATCACCCGATAGGTGAGTGCCTAAAAAACTTGTGTCATTTATTGAATACTGTAGCGTCGTTTTTAAATGATGTCTTTCCACATGAGCATGCTGTGCACTATGCTCACCAAGAATGACCAGCGGTCGAAACGCCATCGACGCATTTTGTGGCCACGAACTGTGAAAGACACATTATACTTGTTTTTGTTGTTCTTTCTGTATATGTAATGTTTGTATGTTAGCCACGTGTTTGGTAAAATGAATTGGTTGTCTTAGTCTTGCCAACACTTTTTTATGAGCGTTCACTTGACTTGTAATGTGTTTTATTTGAAACTACATGTTTAATAAATTATGAGTATTTTGTATAATTGCTTTTGAAATATAGGCTTCTTTCTTTCTTCCTTCTTTTCTTTCCTTACTTGTACGAATTTTCCAGTATGAATTTGTAGTTTGCTAGTGAATTTGTGTACCTGAACCTTTTGTTAGGTGTTACTGTAGTTACTATGGCGCATGGTCCAGCCCATATCAGTGTAAAAGGAATATGCAAACTTCTGGCTCCAGTATGGCAGAATGAAGGAATTCCTAAATGTGCGGAGAATGTGGTGAAACATTGTATTGTTTGTTTAATGCATAATCCAGGAAAGGGAACTCCAACTCTAGCAGGTCATTTTGCTCCCCCTACGTACCCTTTTGAGGTATTACAAATCGATTATATTCATATTGAACATTGTAACAATCTCAAGTATGTTCTGGTGGTGGTGTGTGCCTTTTCCAGATGGATAGAGGCCTACCCCAAAGGACAATACTACTTTGTCTACTGCCAAAGTCCTTTTGAAGGAATTTTTCCAGAGGTTTGGTTTGCCGCAAATTGTCTGGAGTGACAATGGAAGTGAATTTGTAGGCCAAATTATGCAGAAAATGTGTGCGGGTCTTGGTATTAGGCAGAAATTCCATGCGACAATACCACCCTCAGTCAGCAGGTTTGGTAGAATGCTACAATGGCACTCTCAAGCTTAAATTGGCGAAGATTCAGTCCAGCACAAGTCTTGCTTGGCCTGATGCGTTACCTTTGGCACTTTTATCCATGAGAACTACTGTACATTCTCGTTTAGGACTCAGCCCATATGAGGTCGTTTTTGGGCAGCCAGCCATCGTCTGGGGAGTTCCTCGACCTAAAAAGTATTCTGACATCCCGTATCCAATGTTGATTGACTATTTGCATGACCTCACCACTAAATTGCGTGTTCTTCACCAACAGGTTCAAAACGCTTTGCCAGAGGCCTCTGCAGATCCAGGTCACTCCATCCAACCCGGTGACTGGGTCTGTCTGAAGAATTTCCAGCAGAAAAAGAATCAGGAACCTCGTTGGGGCCCGCCTCGGCAAGTTTTGTTAGCAACACGTACAGCAGTAAAAGTCGTCAGGAAGAAGAATTGGGTCCATGGCGTGCACTTTAAGAGGGTAACTTTGCCTTTACCCTTTGATCAGTGCGTTCACAAGGGTATAAGTGACAGTGAAGGTGAAAGGGTCCCTTGATTTGTACCTTTCAGTAGTGCACACCTGGATCGAGCAAACTCTGAGAAAGAAGACAACGACGTGTTGCAAGAAGCTGTACCATCACATCTACGACTGAACACAGTAAATCCAGAGACTTTGTTGCAAGAACAAACAATACCTAATAAGACTCGGTACAACTTCAGAACCAGATCAATGAAAGACAAGTGAACTTTCTTTTTCCTTTTTCCTTTTTCTGATCACATTTTTTGAGAGACATTTCTTTTTCCTCTATCCATCAAGTTGCAGGGTCATGGTAGGAGTCTTAGGCTGTGACCTGAGTAGAGACAGTAGGTCTGCAGGACTTGCAGTGTCATAGGACAGGTAATGATCACAGCTAAGTGATCTAGGAAGATTGCTGTGATCAATGTTTTAGATAATGGATATTAAAGTGGAAAAGAGTGATAAGAATTAAGAAATGAGAAGTAAATATAAAAGATTGTTGGTTAGTCCATGTGGCATAACCTTATGTATTTTAATATGTTCATGTATTTTATTGGCTTGTGTGACTTGGGTTGTTTACACTATGCAGCAAGCACCTGTTCCAACTTCTGTTTCCTTGTCTTTTCCTACCACTGCCTCCCCACATCAGTTTCATACACTCCCAGAACATGAGCAAATTAGGAGAACAGAATACTTCAATAATATATTTATTCAGTTGTTGCATCAGCATCAACCGGTAGTCAATACTACTGACTGTTGGGTTTGTTGGGTCATGCCCCATAACACAGAGAGAGGGATGCCATATTTAGTCCTTCCATTTTCCTATGAAGGCTCTGCTTGGGCCTATATGGACATGTTTTCTAAAGTATGTCAGAATCAACTTTGATATCCTCCTGGTAGTCCATATGGTGGTGGAGCAGATTTTAGTCATAGTTCTTTGATAAAGGGAATAGTGGCCATGGCTAGAATTGCTGAAATTAGTAAGATTCCCGTTGATGAGAAATGAGCATATGATGGCTGGAAAGTGACTCGTTATGTCACTAGCCTTACAGATAAGGCTAGACGAAGGAGATCCCCACCTATTTGGACTATACCTCATCAAGGTAATTTCTGTTTGCAGGTCAATGGCCAAAATGTTTAAAATCAACGTGAAAAGAGTGTTTGTTCCCATGCGTATATCTATTCACCTCAGATTTCTTCACCGTTAGTGCCATCACAAGGCACATATTTTGTCTGTCATGATAGAGGCTATATGTGGCTTCCTACCTACTTTTCAGGAACTTGTTATGTGGCTTTCCTTCTTCCTCCAACATATACCCTTCCTTCAGGTCATTATAGAAAAAGACATGGCAGAGTGGTTATTGATTCTAAGGACACAGCAGGACAAGAAGGAGGTGACTTTATTAAAGGGTTGCTTCCTTTCTGGGGCCCAATGGCCAACAGCAGAGAAATCAGACAACTAGTTTGTGTTGTTGAGGCTACCATAAATGTAACTTCTGGAGCCTTGAGTAATCTGACAACCGAACTTCAGGCGGATCGCCTTATGACTTTGCAGAACCGGATGGTTCTAGACATTGTCCTAGCAGATCGTGGAGGAGTTTGTAAATTGATCGGGTCTAGTTGCTGCATTTATATTTCCTGATAATGCCCCTACGGTATAACAAGCCATCTCTAAGTTGCATGTAATTTCCGAGTCTATACATCAGGACACAGGAGATTGGTATGTGATAGGATGGTTTTAGGGACTACTGTCCACTTGGGGATGGAAGATAAAACCTTCCTTGGAATGGTTTTGGCCATCATTTTCTCTTGTTGTCTCTATGTACAGTGTGGCCCTGCCATCTGCAGTATTTGTGCCACCATGTGTGTCCCAAGGTCTGTGTCACAGAAAACAGAGAACATTAAAATGATGTTGCAGCAACAGCTCGACAACCTCATGGCCATTGACATCGACTCAGATTATCTTGAATCCTTTGTGTTTTGCCTGAGTAATGGCAAAAGGAGGGTCTGAGGATCTTCGGTTTCCGACTTAGTCATGTACTTAGCCGCCATTTTGTGTCTCGTTGCCATTTTGTGTTGCCCTCACTCAGGCAGCACGGCGAACGGAGTGTTTTTGCTTTTCTCAGCTGCTACGTGTCTCTTCTGTTAAAAAGTACCCCCTGCCCTTGTTTACGAAACCGATGTCAGGGTCTGGCCGAGTATAATGTTTCTGTAGCTTTTAGCTTTTTAAGTGAATTTCTATGTGTCTTTTCTTTTATTTCCTAACTGTAACCTGTAAACTTTAGAAGTGGGTTTGTTAGTGGCTATATAGGTCAGTGTGCGGGCATATAAGTAGCTGTATGGGCCTGTGATTGGGTGTATGAGTGGCTGTAAGCATCTGTTAGTGGATGTGTGAGTGGCTATACGGGTCTATGAACAGGTGCATGAGTGTCTGTGTGGGCTTGTGAGTGGGTGTATGAATGCCATTGGGGTCTTTGACTGGGTGTTGAGTGGTACTATGGGTCTGTAAGTGGGTGTATGAGTGTCTGTGTATATCTGTAAGTGGGTGTAGGCATTCCTATGTGGGTTTGTGACTGGGTCTGTGAGTGGTGCTCTGGGTCTGTAAGTAGATGTGTGAGTGGCAGTGAGGGTCAATGAGTTGAGGTTCTTTGGGTTTCGACTTTGTCCCGTATTTAGTCGCCATTTTGTGTCTCTTCGCCATTTTGTGTTGCCCTCACTCAGGCAACACAGCGAACGGAGTGTTTTTGCTTTTCTCAGCTGCTACGTGTCTCTTCTGTTAAAAAGTAACCCCCTGCCCTTGTTTACGAAACCGATGTCAGGGTCTGGCCGAGTTCACTAATCCATGTCTGGGTTGACTGATCCCTGTCTCGACTGACTATTTGGCTTCTTCTATTCTTCCTTACATTATCTTATCCAACTGGCCTTCGCTATTCTTTTCTTGTATTCTCTTGTTACACAACTATCCTTTGAGGCACACAAATACGTCCTGCCACCTGCAAATTGGATTGTCGGTACTAGCACTGATTAATTTGTGGGTAGGGGTGACACACAGGGTCTGAAAGAGGGGCGTATTTGGGACATCTGATAGCTTGTTTTCCAACTTTTCCTATTGGCTTGTTTTGTATGTGCTGGGAGTAAATGTTGTAAATATGTGTGCCATAAAAGATTGTGCGCCACGGTTTAAAGTGGCAGTCTCCTCAGAATATACGCTGTTCGTACTTCTGGGACAACTGTGCTTAGCCGCAGCTAATAAACCTGGTTTTCTACGCCCAACAGAGTGTCTAGTGTCTCTGTTCGACAAGGCAGGTGAACTCGGAGATTTAAGGTGTGCCCTGTGCCGCCAGGCCCATAAGGCCCGGTTCTCCAGAGTGGGTGTGTGAATGGCTGTGTGTGTCTATGAGTGGGTTTGTCGGTTGTATTATGGGTCTTTGAGTGGGTGTGTGAGTGCGTGTGTATGTCTGTGAGTTGGGTGTGAGTGTTACCATGGGTCTGAGTGGGTGTGTGAGTGCCTATATTGGTCTATAAGTGAGTGTACGTGTCCCTATATAGGTCTGTGACTGAGTCTGTGTGGGATATCGGTGTGTGAGTGGCTGTATGGGTCTGTGAGTGGGTGTGAGTTCCTGTGTAGGTCTATGAGGGGATGGGTGAATACATATGTGTGTCTGTGACTGGGTTTGTGGGTGGTGCTATGGGTCTGTGAGTAGGTGTGTGAGTGGCTGTATGGGTCTGTGAGTGGGTGTGTGAGTGCCAGTGTATGTTTGTCAGGGGTTGTGGGAGTGGCTGTCTGTGTCTGTAAGTGGGTATGTGAGTGGCACTATGGATTTAGGGCATTTGCATACTTGGGGGATTTAAACAGGGAGCATCATGGTCTCTGCTCTCATCCAGAGACAACAACCACTCATCACAGTCACTACAGATCAGATTGAGCTCCATTAGATCAATGATGCATTCACCTCCGTTAAGTGTTTCAGATTGGTTTTCAATGTGGAATACAAGAGGAAACACATTTGATTTGCCTTTGACAAGCAGAAGAAGTTATGAATGTTTGTGATTTAATGAAGTGGAACTTTAACTGGGGCACATTCTATGTTTTTATTTGTAAGTGCTTCCCATTGTGTTTTTTCTGTAAAGTGCTTAGTGGAGATGTGTGGTATTCCTATTGCTAGTCTCTATTATCAGAATTGTATGTGTGCTTAAGTTCCTTCCTAGCATAGTATGGAATGTTCTGATGTCATTAGGGATTTGAAGGATACTGCTCAGTTGAAACTTACTCTGGCAGCTGTTGGATGGGATCCTTTGTACCTGAATAAACCTCTGATGAAGTCTACAATGTTTCCTCATTTTTATGGAAATTCTACACTGGCGTAGTCGGCAGCTTCACCAAAGGATCTCAACTCAGGAACTGTTTTCTATATGATTTTGTTCCAATTTCATATTTGCATTTAAGGTGAGAATTTTAAAGTTCACCTTTCATTTGATTTTGTGGTTACTTATTTTCAAAGGATATTAAGCTACTTGAGTCTAGTGGGATTAGAGCTTCGCCACATATTGCTTTATATGGGATGTATGATTTATAGCATATCGATGTGGGCTCATCCTAGAACTCATCATCCTTTGATTAAATGATAACAGTGGCTGCATGATTTTCCTTTATTCTCTGAGCTATAATTTCCATTTAAATTTCTCTGAATGGTTGCTCGAGATTTTGTACTTTTGTGGAAATAAGAAGAATTCAAGGAAAACTACTTTCTGTGAGTTTTAGCATTGGAAAGTGATTTGCTGAATGCCTTTATTTCATCAGAAAGTGGCTTGCAGTGGACTTTTATTGGCAGGATTCAGATTTAATACTGTACGTGTTGTGACTCGAACTTTTCATGGAAAACATTTAATTCTGCATCAAATAACATTTGCTGGATGCAGAGATTTGCTGATTTGTTGGAAATTTATACATTTGAAGACTTTGTATTCACTCGGCACTGGGAAGGTCAAAGACAAACTCCTACCTACTTATCAGGGACCATTTCACCAATTTAATTCCTGACTATGGCAGCGCTTTGCATATTTTTCACCAGATAAAGGTAAAGTGTGCTAATATTTATTTTGTGATTTCATCAGGATGCACTCTGTGGCAAATCATTTTTAAAAAGATATCGACAGCGATTTGCACGCTCACATCAATATTTTATTTCATCTACGGTGACTGTGATTTGCATGCTTATCAGAAAATAAAGGTACTGTGTGGCTAATATTACATTTTGTGGTCATAGTGATTTGGTGTCTCTTAGTAAGTACACTCTGTGGCAAGTCATTTTTCTACTGAAACTTCTCAACAGTGATTTGCACGCTTATTATTGATAGACTGTGAATTGCATATTTTATGAAAAGCACATCATTGCTCCAAATGCAAGAAAAAAAGTCACTTCTCTAAAACATGTAGGACAAAAATATCTCCCAGGGTGAAGAAAGTAGAGGTGTACGAAAGTAACTTAGACTCTTCTCAGGACGACTTTGAGTGTAGGCAGATACTTGTCCAGATTCAAGATATGTCCAAGAAGAGAAATTGTCCTTTTGACGACATACTCATTGAAGGTGAATTAACGAGAGTCCTTTTTTGACTCTGGGGCAAAGATAACCATAGTTTCTAATGAATTCTATAACTTAAAGCTTAAGAATAAAATCAAACTTGTAAAACCTGATATTATTCCATTAGCTTATGGAGGTGAACCAATTAAGCTTCATGGATATTTCATCGGTGTGATTGAGTACAAGGATAGAATGATTGCAGGCAAGCTTTATATATCTAAGAAAGGAGATAGTTTAATAAGTTTGTTACATCAAGGAGATCTAGGTGTGTTGTCTGGATCCCAATGCGGATCCTCATATACAAATCAAAGAACATGTTTCGGTAATTCAGAAATCTAGTTCTAGTTCTAGTTCAACACTTGAAAGTGATTGCAGGAAGGTTCTAGATTTGAAGCATGAACATACTTCCACACCTGTCTGTATCAAGGGTAAGGAAAATGAATTTGTGTTATCCCTCATTGAAAACTTTCCTAATGTATTCAAACATGAGTTGGGATGCTTGAAACGGTATCAAAATAAAATCAAGCATAAGAATAGATCAATTCCCATATGCTGCAAAGTGAGGAATGTTCCTTTGTCCGTAAAAGATTATATGCAAAAAGAATTAAAGAAATAGGTGGATGGTGGAATTATTGAGGAGGTTGAGGGAACGGAATGGTTGGCTCTGGTGGTGGCCGCAAGAAAACCCAATGGCGATCTTCATCTATGCATCAATTTGTCCAAACTAAAAAAAAATGTGGTGATCGATAAATATCCTTTACCTAATATTAATGAACTGTTAGTGTTATTGGGTGGTGCTAAAGTATTTAGCACCATTGATTTAACATCTGTGTATCACCAGATAGAGTTGGAACAAAACAGCAGAGACTTCATTACGCCTTTTGGCACTTTTAGATTTAAAAGGATGCCATTTGGTCTAGTCTCAGCCTCATCAGTATTTCAGAGAGTAATGGAGAGAGTGTTGAAGGGTTTACCTGGTGTGTGTGTTTATCAGGATGACATTTTGGTATTTGCCAACAATATGGTCGAGCATGATAGTAGATTAAGGGCAGTGTTACGCAATCTGAATGAATGTAATCTCACGGTGAAAAAGGAAAAGTGTACATTTCGTGCGGACTCCATACCTTATTTGGGTCATAGCATAGATGCAAACGGGGTTAGACAAAAAGAAGTCATGGTTGACGTTATTCAGAAAATGAGTCCTCCCAAGAATAAGGAAGAACTTAAGAAGTTCTTAGGCATGGTGGAATACTATGCTAAGTTTGTAAAAAACTTTGCTGAGGTGACTGTCAATATGAGATGTTTATTAATAAAAGGTGTCAATTAATGTTGGTCTCCTGAATGTAATGCAGAATTTGCTGGTGTCAAGAAATGTTTAAAAAATGCTCCATCCTTACAAAGTTTTGTTACCTCTCTCAAAGCTATTCTCACAACGGATGCTAGTGAGAGGGGTTTAGGTGCTGTATTGCAGCAATGCGGTCCATCTGGTAGTAAAACCATAATGTTTTTGTTTTGAAGTCTCAGGGATCCTGAGACTAGATATTCAGTTGAAGAAAGAGAGGCTTTAGCAGTTTTGTGGGCTGTGAGGTAGTTGAAAAAGTTTATATGGGGAACAGATTTTGAGGTTAGGACTGACCACAAAATCTTTGAGAAAAAGGGCCTGGATTTGATTTCTGGCCGAAATACCAAATGGATAATGGGGCTGGAAGAATAATATTTTCGCATAAGATATATTCCTGGGGTGGAGAATAAAATAGCAGATGTTCTTTCTCGCATTGACCTAAGGTCGGTGTTGAAGATTCAGACGTAGATGAAGAGTTTGAGGGTGTTGACAATGAGTTTGAAGAGGAATGGGTTAGTGCTTTGGATTTGGCAAGTATAACTGAAGAGAGATGGGTTAATGAAGTTGGTTCAGATGAAATGTTGAGAGAAGTTTTGTCTTTATTAAGTGGTAACTGGGTCAGTGCTAAGGCAGGGACTTTGTCTACAAGTCCGTTTTGGTACCTGAGGCATGAATTATCTGTCAATAGAGGTATACTGTTTTGAGGCACAAGATTAGTTCCCCTGGCCAGTCTTAGGAAGGAGTTGCTGGACATGGCTCATATTTCACATTCCGGTATTACTAAAACTAATGAGAGGTTATGGAGCACGTATTGGTGGCCCGGTATGGACAAGTTCATAGAGAGAGAGATTCGGGAATGTGTTCCGTGTGGATTATGTGATAAATCTAAATTTCCTAGAACTCAACCCATGGTAGTAAGAAGACGTCCTACGTGTCCGTGGGAAGACATTGCATTGGACATTTTAGGAACCATTTATAGTGGTGGTTCCCAAACCTTTCTTTTGGTCATCATGGACATGTTTTCTAGGTGGCCTGAGGTTATCTTTTTATCCAGTGTGGAGACACAAAGTGTGATAAGGTGTTTGAGAGAATTGTTTTCGAGAGAGGGTAATCCAAGGTCTATTCTGTCAGACAATGGCGTGCAGCTGATATCCAAAGAAATGGAGGATTTTCTGATGAAAAATAATATTGTGCTTTAAACTTGTCCGTTATATCATCCTGAGGGTAATGGAATGACTGAGAGGTATAACAGAGTGTTAAAGGAAACTATTACTCTTGCAAAATCTATGCATCTAAACTGGAAGTGTGAAGTACGTAAAAAAGTCAAAGAATATAGATTAACCCCTCATTCTACAACAGGAAAATCTCCTTTCTGTTTTTTTTCGGGGAAGGTTTGCAAATACTTGTTTGGAACCATTTTGGGTCAATGATTATTGTAGAATTAAAGGAAGAGTTGAAAGTGTGGATGGTCAAGATTTGAATGATAGAGAGGAACATAAGGCTCTGTAGTGTAGTTCCTATATTCCCGATACGCTCTGTGCATTGGAATAACATAAACAGCAGTGTAGACGTAGGACTGAGGTCAACTAGGTCTCTACTGACTATATTAGACTTAATTAGTTTTGCCAGCTAGCTCAGAGGTCACTAGAAACTTTCTTGAATGTTCAGGAAAGAATTAACTCTCCGGAGTTAGACAAGAAGGGATTAGCTTCTGACAACCATACAAACATGAAAACTTTGCTCCCTCAGAAAAGAGTGTATCTCTAGAGTCGTGTGAAAACAATAGGCAGCTACTTCACTCAGTCAACTGTGCATACTTAGTGTCTCCAGAGTGCAGAGAAATAGAGAGACGGGTGTTTTCAATAAAAGGTGGTATTTATTGAGCAGTCTTCTTTCTCATGCAAGAGAAATGAATTACCACAATTGCAATAATTATCATAAAGTAAAGTGCGTACAGTAAAATTAGTATTATACTGTTAAAGTATTGATATGGTTTCTTAGCCATATGATACTTTAAAATGGATAAAATATATACATACATAAAAACATTGACTAACGTACTCAACTGGTCCTTCTAACTATGCCTACCCCGGTGTACCTGACCTAAGCATAATACTTGAAACGGAGTAAATAAGTAGCAGTTTAAGTTAAGTTGGTTAAGATTGTTTTGCCAAGATTCTGAATCAATAATTCTCTTAAGGGTTTAATCAGCTCCGTACCTTGGTAATAGAATGTGGGAGGTCTGATATCTCTTTCTTCAGGACTCGATCTCCCAGCAACGCGCAAGAGTGGCTGGAAACACCGGAGCTGGATTTTCTCGGCGGGAGAAAAAGACAGCGTCTCTCTCAGTGCGTCAAAACTGGAGGGGCGGCTTCCGTGGGCTCTCGCATCAGCTGGGCTCTCGTGCAAGTAGATAGCCGCTCTGCTCCAAACCACTGTGTGTTTGCTTGAGGCAACTGTTGGTATATTTATACCTGAAACATGCTGAGTTTGCCGTAAGGTTGGTCATAAGACGTCACTAAGAACTAACAGTTCTTTCTGGACTCCAGGAGTTCTTTTTCAAATCAAAACAAAAGAAGGGGGATTTCCCGGGCTGCTGGAGGCTTGGTTTTTTTAAAGAACACGTTGTGCTTTCTAGGAGTCGATGGGAGTAGCCGTGCTGTACTTTGGACTGCTTCGGCTATTACCGGGAATGAATCGGGAATATTGAATTAGGGTCCTAGATAGAAATACAACACCCACTCCACGGATTAATGTCCATCATTACTAAAAAGCTAAGTAATAGTAAACATATAACGATGCATGTGTGTTTTCCAACCCACACCAAAATACATATTTCGCATTTGAAATGGTATATGGTAAATACACGAAAATGAGTGTTGGTACTGTACGCTTTTCAAGCAGTGTCATCATTCAGTTAAATGCATATATATATCAGCTGAATGAATTGCGAAAATTACACATGAAATGGCTCTGAATACAGAAAAGAAGGTCGAGACCATTCCATCACATATTTATACAAAATGCTGTATATGTGCTAGAGGCTGAGGTAAAATATTGTCTCTAGTATCCTAAAAATAGAAGCTCTGTTCTCTAAGAATAGTTCTACTTTAAGCAGAGTACCATGTGCCAAAAAAGGTAAATATTTTGGAAAATGGAAAAAAATAATTTCGCTTTCAGGGGAAAAATAGTTCCAAATATTTTCGGTAGCTTTGTTTATCAAAACTGAAGGCCGATTTCAGAGTTCAGGGAACGCTGTGTGCTCATTGTTTTTTAGGAGTTATTCTCGTTGACTGAAGAGAACATCATATTAGACAGACTTGCAAAAAAATGGTCTACGACATCAGGTGAAATTTCGACCAAGTTTGAAAAAGCTGCAATTGTGCAGTTTGGAGCGTGATTGCTATCATCGATGTTTGGATCAGCAATGCTCACAGAAGGTTGTACCTGTTTGGTGCTGCTTTCCTCTTGTACCTCACCACCACCTACTTGTAGTGGTCAAGTCTCAACGAATGCCGTCATCAGAATAGGTAGCCGCTGGGGACAGCACAATGCATGAGTCGTTACAGGACCTAGCAAAGTATCGATATCCATTGGTACTGCTGATGGTAGTGTAAGACAGACGTCCAACACGCATTCTTCTCCGCATAGCAGACATCGAAGCACAGTTAAGATGCAATCCTGCCAGATCGGTCTGAATAAAAGAAACCAGGTTGTACTCAAATCTCTTAGCCGGGCCAATCCGAGGACCTTAGTGATACTGTCTCGGTATCGTGTTGCTAGGATCCTTTCTTCCATCGTTGCTGGAGTCTTGTTTGTGGATTGGCTTGCCATATCGGAGCAGAAGGAACAAAAATAAAATTCCTGCTACGAGTCCCAAAATTAAAGGTAGGCCGCCAAAGACAGAATGGACAAAATTCGGGAAGATGCCCAGAACTGTTACAAATGGTGTCAACAGTCCTGAAAAAAATTGTCCTAAATACATGTGCGATGCCACAGGTATCAGACATGTTTAAAATTTGGCTTAACATTTCTGTGAAATGCACGGGGCGATTTGTCGATAAAAGGGAATGTATCTCTTCCGATGTCCTTGCTACTTGCAGATCATACGTTTCTTTGGATGACGTTAAAGGCAGAGTTGTCTGTAAAAGAATAGACTTCATTCTGCTTAAAGTATCAATTCGAATAGAAGAGATATGCAAGGAAGGCCATAACGCCGCCTCCATGTCTGGATTACTGTTTGGATACAATACTTGCATACAGCAAGTGACCATGGAAATAACGCTCATGAGATAGGCTTTTCCTGGCACCATGCCACAACAGCTGTGGTCACTTATTAAAACGTAACTGCCGTTAGAAATTTGTCTAAAAAATGGCTCTATCTGTTTTGCAGGCGTGCCATGCAGGTGACATGAAAGGTTATTTGAAGATCCTTCGCAGGCTCAATGCAAGGTAATACCTTGACACAGAAGTGTAACGCTTAGTGATTTTTTACAATTGTTACCACGAAGGAATACCTCCTTTTTCCCCTCACTATAACATCTGTGTGTATAAGGTAAACCTCAGGTTGATTTGATGTATTCTTTACCCAACCTTTCATACTGGCCCGCAGGCATATACTCTTGGCAGTATTTAAACTGGAAAGTTGTTATCGGAATTGTAATTGTTCTGTGTATTATCCATTCAAATACAGGTCTCTCTGGCATTGTCAATGGTAATCTCTCAAGTTTTTCAATGCTCACAATCGTATAGTCTCCTCCTTTTTGTGCCAAACTGATTTGTTTATCAGTAAGGTTAAAGATACCGAATAATGACGTTGTGTTGATTAAATGCCATGGTACATAGCCTGAACGCAGATTTTGCAACGTCCAGCCAAGCTGTACAATGGAACGTAATTGAGACTGACCATGTTGTAACATTAGTAAGTCCTGCTCTATTATATCAATAGCAGATGACACAATGCTATCCAGTGAATATATTCTGGAGGACAGAGTCGTTAACCCATTGTCCACTACAGAAAGTGATTTTTCCAAATTTATACGATCAATTTCTCGTATTTTTTCTGCTGTTTCAATTTGCATTACTTTCCTTTTTTGATTTGAATTCTTTTTATTGAAATTTTTAACACATTTTTTGCACCCCCTACACCGATGCACCCCCTACGATAAGGAACAAATTGCTATATACATTCAATCATATTTTCCGAACCAAACAAATCTACTACTTCATTACAAACAGAGGAACATATACATCATACATAGGATTTTTAACTATATTTGACAAGTAACAAAACAAATCTATAGAGAGAGAATAATAGAAACCACACAAAAAAAAGGTAAGCAATAGGGGATGGGGAAAAAACCATACAAAACATTATTTCTTACTAGACACTTAAGAGCCCTGCCTCCTAACCCAATAAACATTACGAGCCTATACATTATAATACATTATATTTCTTCCTTCCAGTTTATCGGCTCCCATATTTTCAACCCTAGTTTCCTCCCCTTTTTTCCTTTTCTAGAATATATTGCTTTTTCCAAACTATAAATATTTAGGATCCTGGCTAGCCATTGTTGAAATACTGGTGGTGACTGATCGAGCCATGCTGAGGCAATACATAATCTAAATACAGCCATTGCAACAAAAATAAAATACCAACCCTCTCCCTGGGTGCTGTCTGAGTTCACTCCCAGTATCACAATCGTAGGGGTTAAGTTGACGACTATTTTCAATACTCTTTGTAAAAAATTCTGTATTTCTTTCAATATTGTAGATAAGCATGGACATGTTGCAAAAATATGAATTATATCGCCCTGCAAACTTCCGCATCTAGGACAATTAATTCCAGTAACCGCCCCCCATTGTGCGAGTTTTGCCGGAGTATAGTACAGCCGATATATAGTTTTATAATGCTGTGCCTGTAGTGTTTCAGAACACAGAATATTTTGACCCAGTTCTAGTGACAAATTGAAGCATTCCAATTCTGTCTCCAATTTAATCGACCAACTTTTCCCCCACTTATCCATGTCATCTGGTTTTGTTTCAATTAACTCTGCATAGAACCTTTTAATAGTACAGTTTACTCCATTATGTACCACCTCAAGTATGGAATTTTTCTCAAATCCACTCGAGCCCCCCCTTTTATTTGCCAAAAAACTTCTTACTTGGAGGTACTTAAAAAAATGCCTTGTTGCCAGATCATATTTCCCCTGTATTTCTGCAAATTGTTTCATCCCCTGCGTACCCATCAAATCACCCACTCTTGTAATTCCCTTCCTGTGCCATTCTATATAAACTGAATCAGAAAATATATCCTCAGGGAATGCTAAATTGTTTTTTATTTTAGTGTATCTATTAATTTTCCCCAAACCATATTTTTTGGTGAAAGCTTTCCAGATGTTATAGGCTCCCAAAATAGTCTTAAATCGTGTCCTTTTAAAGTAAGCTGTATCAAAGTGTTTTAAAAATATATTCTTTACCTCTTCCCCCATCAATAAACCATATATTGCTAGTGATCCTAAGGCATCCTCTCCCTCTACTTCTGCTCCACCTATCAATCCAGCCATGTATTGTAGGGCGGCCGCCCAATAGTAGAGTTTCAAATCGGTAAAGCCCACCCTCCTCTCTCCCTTGGAAGTGCCATAAATCTTGCTGCTCTCCTAGTTTTACCTTTAGACCAAATAAATATATTGATCATACCTTCAATCTTTTTAAACCAAAGATTGTCGAACCATAAAGTGATTGTCCTAAAAATATGTAAGAATTTCGGTAAAATTAACATCTTAATAATATTTACTCTACCAACTTTTGTAAGATGTAGATTATGAGGCCTATCTAGATCTTTACCCACCTTCCTTATAATGGGGTCTATATTCAATTCTACTATCTTTCCCGATTCTGCGGTGATTGTTATACCCAGGTATGTTCCTGTCTGCACCACCCGCGAATCTTGACATATTGCCTTATCATTTTTTATAATTTGTGTTTTACCAGTATTTAAGAAATATCCTAAAAACTTTTCCAAAATTTTTAGCCTCCAGTTCCAAATATCTGATAGCCTCTGTGGGTACTGGTGTTACAACAGCCACGTCATCGGCATATGCAAGTATCTTTCAGTCCCCCCTAAGTGTAGTAACTGGAGGTATATTCCCATTCCTTTCCATTCTGCGTATTAATGGGTCCAGATACATGGCAAAGAGTAGAGGGGAGCACGGGCATCCCTGTCTAGTACCCCTACTAATTTGCACTTGTTCAGTTATCCCTGAGTTTATTCTTATTGCGGCCACCGGATCTCTGTACAGTGTCTTTATTGCCGTGAGAAAGCCATTCCCAAATCCTGCCCTTTCTAAAACACTCCACATATAGTCCCAAGACACTCGATCGAATGCTTTCTCAGCATCTAAAAGCAATACCGCTAATGGTTCCCCTGCAACTTCCATTTTGTCAAAAAGAGCAATTAATTTCCGTGTGTGATGAGTGGTTCCTCGCCCAGGTATAAATCCATACTGGCTGATGGTAATTAATGGAGTTATTACACTAGCAAATCTTGTTGCTAGTGCTTTTGAGTAAATCTTTGTACCAGTATTCATTAATGTTATTGGTCTATACGAACCCGGATCTGTAGGTGCCTTTCCTTTCTTTAAAATGACCACAATTTCTGCGCCGGACCAGGAGTTTGGTATTGATACACCCCTCTGCGCCTGTTGCATAGCACATACCATATCCTTCCCTACTTCTTCCCAAATAACCTTGTAAAATTCTAGTGGTATCTTATCTGGTCCAGCTGCTTTACCAGATGGGAGACTCTTAAGAGCCCTTTCAATCTCCTGTTGATCTAATAAGTTATCTAATCTTTTTCTCTCTGATTCATCCAACTCCACCCTTGGTGAGTCATTCAAATATGTTGCTATTTCCCCTAAATCTTTTACATGGCTTTCTTGATATAGGTTCGTATAGAATTTTCTAAAGACTTCTCTAATTTGATGCGTGCCCGTTACCACCTTTCCACAGCTGTCTTTAATTGCATTTATCTCCCCAAGTGCTGACTTTTGCCTTGCTCTAACTGCTAACATTCGGCCTACTCGGTCACTCAGCTCATAGCATTTCTCCCTATTGGTCACATATTGTTTTGCTGCCTTGGATGCTATATATTCTTCTGCCTCCATTCTCAACTTCGCTAATTTAATTATAGCAGGGTCTAGTACATTCCCATTACTATTGGGTGTGTTTGTCTGATTTACTACACCCTCACTTACTTCTTCCTCCGCTAATAATATCTCCCTTCTTAGACCATGATTTCTCTCTTGCTCCTGCTTCCTTCTCCTTACACCAAAACTTAGAGTCTCTCCCCTCACCAAAGCCTTAAAGCTATCCCATACCATACCTTCGGTTGCTGTGTCCCTATTAATTGTCAGATATTCCACTATCCATTGTTTCATATGTTGGATATATACCTCATCTTCTAACAGCGCTCTTTCAAAGGTCCAGACCGAGCCCCCCTTTAACTCTGATATTCCTTTTAAGTTAATAATCAGGGGGTTATGGTCCGCCAATAATCTTGGCAATCTCTCAATATGTGCACCAGAAACACAATGATTACTAACCAAGAAATAGTCTAATCTTGCACTCACTCTGTGCGGTGCAGAATAATACGTATATCCATTCTCTCCTGGTTTGAGGGTGTCCCAGACATCTAATAAACCGTTATTCCTTGCTAGAGAGCAAACTGCTTGAAATACTCTTCTTTTCCTTTCTTGATATTTAACCGGAGGTCCTAGCCCTAATCCCAGCCCCCCTGCACCATTAATGTTAAAATCCCCTCCTAGCACTATATAAGGGGCCCAAGTTGCCAACTCTATATCTATCTGCTCAAAAATTTCCGCATCATCCCTAGTAGATCCATATATAGAGCCAAGAGTTATCCATTGCTCTCCTACCAGGCATTCTACCAGAGCCCATCTCCCCCAAACATCTTCCCATTTGTTCCTAGTGTTAATGCCCCGCTGTCTCACTAGTACTGCTACTCCCCTATTCTTAGACCCCTGCCATGAATACGCTAAAACTGAGAGTCCCAATTGTTCACGCAAATGTATTTCAGACACCTGGATATGCGTTTCTTGCAGTATTAGGAAATCCAATCTGAGACTTTTTATTAGAATAGACACTTTGTGTCTATAATTTGCATTACTTTCCAAGCTTCGTTGTACGCAGCGTATATACCGGCCGCTATGAAACGTTTTTGACGCTGTTTGCGTGATCCCAGTAGGAAATAACGCAAGTCAGCCTCGTCTTTAGGTAAAGTCAAGTGTTGCTTAACCGCATCCGTGCAGTGCGAATTCCCCGCCCATGCAGACTCCGCCTTGCGCGGGCGGAGTCATGACGGAACGGTTCCGTCATCAGCACAGCTCAGCCGATGCTGATGATGGAACCGTTCTGTCATCAGCATCGAAGGGGTTAATTTCAGCCAGTGTGGATTTCTGTAGCCACTCAAGGCATAGTTTCCCTACACTGTATGTTGTAACTATCCCTGGATGTTGTCTCTGGAAGTATCTTGGGTCTGGCCTGGTCATTTTGAACCCCTGTGTTTTGTTCAGGAATCTATCTTGACAGTTATTTGTGTCTGTTGGCCAGATCAACCATTTTTTCCAATCAGGATGTGTTCTGTTTTGGTGTAAAATATGGGATACATCTATCTCCACATCTGTAGTGCCATCACTATCAGTCATGGGTTTCGGAATAGACGGTGTATTTAAGTCTTTTATCTTGGCTAGACCAAGACAAATAGTTTGTTGAATTGTGTCATTCAAGAAAATCATTTGTTCTGGGATCATGCAGGCCCTAAATTATGCTTCTAGGCCTTGTACTTGCCATTCTTTGGTACCCCAGATCGTTTTTGTTTCAATGTTGTTTTTCCAAAATTCAAAACCAAATGTAGACATTTTGTCATAAAACTTTTCAGAATAAGTCAATTTAGTATTTGTCAACATTGTTTTCATTCCTGTCCTATTTAACATTTAAAAAAAGAAACGTTTCTGGATCACTGTTTTCAAACCCTGAGAAGTATTGAAATTTCTCATAAAATGTTTTTCGAGCTGCCTTTTGGCTGAGTTGGACAGTGTTCCCATTGGTTATAAGATAAAACATTTCTAGGCTGAGCAGTTTTATGCAAATAGTGATCACCAAAATGATTATAACAGTATAACTCTTCATAATTCGATGAACCCTGTAAGTAATCATGTTCTGTAAATTTGGCTGACATTACTAAATCTGACATCATATTATTAATGTTTTCAAAGTCCCAATCATCAGAGAATGTACTAGGTGTTACAAAGTCACTTAATAAAACCTTGAACTGGTGTGGATAATTCAAGAGCTCAACCGGGCCAAAAATGTCATAATCAGTTCTGTCCCATGCTACCCCACCGGGTATTGGATTGGCTGAGATGTTTACTGAAGACAGTTCTCTTTTCTCGATGTGGGAGGATGTGTGAGGCTTTAGGACCAAGTTGATGTTCTGACTTGCTGTGTCCATTGTACTATATTTTCCATCTATGAATTTTCCCAAACATAGAACCATGATGAGCCAAAACAGGAGAGTAAGTACATCTAACACAATCCAAAATTCAATCCATGGTGAAATCAGATATGTTTCTTTTAGTTGGTGAAGAAGTTCAATTACTTTGTCTTTGAAAGTTTTTGTTACAGCCGTTTCTTCATGCTCGCTTGGATCTTCAGAAAAGTCGTCGAAGTTGATGAAGTAGCCAGATGCAGTTCTGTCAATTGTTGGAATTATTTCCGGATTTTCATTTGCTTTTGCATTTTTCTTTGTTTCATTAGCATAGTCAGAGGCTACATCATTGTAGACTGGTGTTTCTTGACAAACTGTTGCAGTTTGGGTTTCAAGAGGCACAAGTTCCATGGCATTATTGCATAGTCCTTTGTTATTCACTGCAGGTTTATCAAATGTGATTAATCTCTTAGTTTGAGCCTCTTGGATTGTGATTATAGTAAAGGGTGTCTACAAGGGATTTTATTTTTGTACACTTAGTCTATTTTCTTTAGAATGGTTACTTTTAAGGTTTGCTAATGGGTCAAACCTAGCTGTATCTCTGGGATAACTGAAATATTTCAATGTTATTCAAAATCATACATTCAATGAGATAGCGAAAGGAGGAGAAAGAGTTAAAAAGCACACAACAAATAAATTATATTCCAAAAAAGTTTTTGTATTAAGAACAAATCATGGGGATGTACAGAAATTAATCAGGGTAATAAAGTCATGAAAAAGGCTGTACATATGATTTCACAAATCAATTTCACAACAAATCATCAACTCCGTAAAGAAATAAGGAAAAACCAATTCATAAATGGAAAAAGGTTTCTTCCAATGCGCAAAGGCTCAGGAGATGATGATGCTGGTTGACGTTTCGGTCTCCCTTGTTGGCATCTATGAGACCATCATCAGGACTAGTTTTTCAAAATAAGAAGAAAGCCCCTTGAGAAAGGAGTACAGATAGTCACTCGTCTCCCAGTGCGAAGGAATGAAATGAGTTCTTTTTGATGTAGAACATCTGACAGAGTAATACTAGTCACTTCGTATTACTGAGGTGTATAATCCAAAAGATTGCCGCAGTTAGATCAGCTAGCACTGTGGTATTAGTCTCACGAGTGGCAGAATTCCGTAGTGGCGGTTAGACCTCTCACCAGAGACATCCCAATGATTTGTTCTTAATACAAAAACTTTTTTGGAATATAATTTATTTGTTTTGTGCTTTTTAACTCTTTCTACTCCTTTCGCTATCTCATTGAATGTATGATTTTGAATAACATTGAAATATTTCAGTTATCCTAGAGATACAGCTAGGTTTGACCCATTAGCAAACCTTAAAAGTAACCATTCTAAAGAAAATAGACTAAGTGTACAAAAATAAAATCCCTTGTAGACACCCTTTACTATAATCACATTCTTTGCCCAAGCCTACAAGGGTTGATTGGGTTTCCCCAAACATATTTTCATTTTCCCTCTTGAATTGTAGCAAATTTCGGTATTCTGCTATTTCTTGGGAGTCCACTGGGCCTACAACTTATTATTGGCCACATGATTGTGGTTTTACCAGGTCGATGGATAAAACTCTGTTCTCCTTTTTACCAGCAAGGGGCGGTAGTACAACTGATCTTGTTCCGCTGACAGCTAAGACAGGTACTGCTTTTCTGTAAGAAGGCCCAAATTCCTTCTTCACCGCGATCTTCTCTCTGACCAGATTCCCAATCTTTGGAATCCAGACAGGACTTGCTGGGACATGTGGTTTTTCTTCAGTGGCTGTCGGCTGTTGTTTCAACTTTATGTTACTCAGGCTTTTTCTTGTTTCATTTAAATCCTGTAAAACAGCCAGATGGTCTTTGATATCAAAGGATTTTTCTTCTACCACTGAAGTGTGACAATCAAGATCCTGAATGTGCATTCTAGTACCGAACAATAGTTCATATAGAGTGAGACCTTTTAGAGAATTTCTTGGCAAATTATTAAGACTACTTTGGACACATGTTAAATGTTTGACCCACCCATCACCCAAACCTAATACCCTCGGCGTTATAGATTGCTTCATGTAAGGGTTTTTTCTTTCCACTACCGCATTTCCCTCAGGATAGAAGGGAGAAGAGTACTGCAATGCAATGCCCATGCTGTTCATGGCCTCTTTGTAAGCGCGGAAGCTAAACACAGGACCCTGATCAGAATGTAGCATGCCAATTGCGTATGTGCCGATAAAGACTCGCAAATCTTTTATAAACGTTCTGGCGTCATCCGAGCGCTGCTGGTCTACATTTTTAAGTTAATTTTGTCTTAATGATTATGGGAACACATTTCTCCGGCTGGATTTCTGCGCTATAGATCGCCTGATGCTCTCTAATAGTGGTATCTGGGCTGTTGTCTGGTCCGGTTCACAACTGCAATCTCTGTTACAGTCCTTACAATTTCTTGCAAAATTGTAGATATCTACGCTCATTTCCGGCCACCAGTAATTTGATTGTAATTCTATCAGAGATTTCAGGATCTCTTGGTGCCTCAGACCTAATCCCATGTATGCGTCTTCAATCAAGAAAACTCTCCGGTTTGTGTTTGGAATTACTCTATCCCCCTCTCCAGGGATTTGAGCAAAAGGAACGGAGTTTGCATCAATTATGTATGTATTACTGAGTGGATAGTTGAGAGGTAATGCTGCATAATCGCCTTTTAATGACGCTTTTACCGCCAGCATGGTTTCTCCATCTATGTGTTTTTCTGTTTTGTTCATTTGTGAGGTGCATGTTTCAATCACCCCTTGATATTCAAGTTGATCTAAGACCCCCCTGACTTGCTTCTTAGCTTCTTGTTTAACTGGGTACTGCCTTTGTGCAGTGGGCTGATTTTTTAACAGGATTTTGTGGTGAGGCGAATCCTCATCCCATCCTACATGATTTTTGTATAAAGCAGGAGCTTGAGCCACTGCCCATTTTCTTGCCAATGTGTATTTTTTATCAATCGGAATATGATTTGAGAAGGCATGCATAATCATTTCTTCGCCATGAGGGCATTCCCTGACAAACTCTGGTGGCCAGTCTTTTTCAGCTAACAGGATGTCATAGCCTTTAGATAGATTCTCCCAAAAGAGACCTTTTATTTTCCTTTTTTTGTCTCCCTCTATACGTAATGTTATTTCATATAGTTTATGGGGCACGCTAACTCGCGTGTCTGCAGTTTCCACCTGAATGTATTTATTCGTGTCCACTGTCTCCAGAAGATTCATCAGGATCTTGCGAGCTATGGTCACGTCTGCTGCGCTGTCTAGCATTGTCTGGGCTCACTCTCTGTTTTTCAGTTGTGTTCTCAGTATCCTCGTAATTTTTAATTTTAATACTAGCTACCTTCTTTATTGGATATTGTAATTTTTTACTTTGATGAGCAGGTTCCTTGTCTTTGGACTTGACGTGCTCTTCTCTGTGTTCTGACCGTCCTCTTCTTTCCGATTTCTGTGAGGAAGTCTGAAAAGATCGAGAGGGAAGTGTATCAACATCTTTATCTATCAGGTCTTTTCAAATTATCCCTATTTCTAAGGTTGTATCTTTTCTCAGAGGGCTCCCTTTGGGGAGACTTCTTTCCTCGGTCTGGAGAAATTTCTCTACGTTGAGGAGACCTTCCTCTGGACTGGAATCGTTTTTCCCTGGGAGTGGATTGTTTATTACCCTCCCAACCCTTTTTGGAGTGTTTAAATTATTTTTAATAAATGTTTTTCCAGGATTTTCAGTTAGTTGGGGTTTTACCAGTGTCCCACCCGAACTATCTCTTCCTAGTTCTTCATAGGATTTTTCTATGATTCTGGCAAGTTCAAATGGTTAGTCTGCTATATCTGTTTCCTTCAATTTCTGGAGGTACTTTATATCATCCCTTGCCATTTGAAATAATTCTCTATATGCCTTTGTTAATTCTTTTAGTTTAACTAGGAGTTCTTCGCTTGACATTGTTTCAATGTCTGGTGTGTTGCGTAGCTGGTTAGAACCGGCCCCGTGGCTCCTGGTCTACCTAGTGGACCATGCCTGGTGATGTGATTTTGATGTTTTAGGGCGCCATTAAACCAGAGCAGGTGCTCTTGTTAATTTAGTGGGATTTTAATGTCCTCGAGTGTATTCATCCGGAGGTTCCTCTATTTTGTAATAGTGGAATTCTTTTGTTACAGCGTTTGCTGTTGGAAAGTGTATCCATGAATAGAATACCTCTGTCTGCCGATATTCATGGGCCTTTAACACGAATATGACCGTACCACCTCATGATGTCAGTCCATTTTCTATAAGTTTAAGAGTTATAGGGGCATATTATCAAGGGGGTTTATCTCCACTTTTTTGGCTTTAAAAGCCAAGAAAGCGGAGATAAAATTATCTCCCTATTACCAAGCTGTCGCTAACACCAGTTAGCGACAGCTAGTAGGAGATAGCGACCATCTTGGGCCCCACTTTGCATGTCAGTGATATTTATCACTAATGAGATGCAAAGTGGGCGTGCCAAGATGTTAGAGACTGAAAACAGTCGCTAACATCGCTATCTCCTATTACCAACTTTTGGAGATATTCGCGCTAAGCGGGAATATCTCCAAAAGCTAACACCTGCCCTGAGCAGTTCTTAGCCATGTTATCCAATGGGAGGTGGATAACATGGCTAAGAGCATTTGCTCGATAATGCATGAATATCGCTGACTTTTCAGCGATATTCATGCATTTCGGCCGTTTTTTATCGCATTTGCGATAAACCTTGTTAATAGCAAGGTTTATCTGCGATAAAAATCGCCGATGTGCGGCGATAATTTTTGTCTCTAAACAAGTTAGAGACAAAAATTATCGCTAGTTGTTGGTAATATGCCCCATAGTTCTCCTTACGTTGACCGGAATGAGTATAGCACTCGGGTCATTTTCTTGGATGGTTGTGTCATCCTCTATTAGTTGAGCTGCTATTCTAGCTCTTTCCCTTACGTCGTCATTTTCTGACGTTTTTATTGACTGAAAGTTTTTTGTTGCAGAGCGAGTTTCAAGGAAACAAAGATTAGGTGCACAATATTTTGGAACACTGTATCCTTCAACGTTGACTAAACCAAAAACGAATACATAGGAATCTCTTCCTACAAAGTTCCGGCGGATATTAACCTTTCACCCACTCCAGGCGTCTTTTGGAGTTTTTACGGGAAAAGTGTTCTGTGTGAAAAAGCACGACTGAGTTACTCTAGTGTCTTGCGTTAGATTATCGCCTTACCAAACGTTGGGCGCCATGTAGTGTAGTTCCTATATTCCCAATAGGCTCTGCGCATTGGAATAAAATAAACAGCAGGGTAGACGTAGGACTGAGGTCAACTAGGTCTCTACTGACTATATTAGACTTAATTAGTTTTGCCAGCTAGCTCAGAGGTCACTAGAAACGTTCTCGAATGTTCAGGAAAGAGTTAACTCTCCGGAGTTAGACAAGAAGGGATTAGCTTCTGACAACCATACAAACATGACCACTTTGCTCCCTCAGAAAAGAGTGTATCTCTAGAGTCGTGTGAAAACAATAGGCAGCTATTTTACTCAGTCAACCGTGCATACTTAGTTTCACCAGAGTGCAGAGAAATAGAGAGACGGGCGTTTTCAACAAAAGGTGGTATTTATTTAGCAGTCTTCTTTCTCATGCAAGAGAAATGAATTGTCACAATTGCAATACTTATCATAAAGTAAAGTGCATACAGTAAAAGTAGTATTATGAAATAATACTGTAAAAGCATTGATATGGTTTCTTAGCCATATGATACTTTAAAATGGATAAAATATATACATACATAAAAACATTGACCCGCAAGGGTGGCTGGAAACACCCGAGCTAGATTTTCTCGGCTGGAGAAAAAGACAGCGTCTCTCTCAGTGCATCAAAACGGGAGGGGCGGCTTCCGTGGGCTCTTGCATCAGCTGGGCTCTCGGGCAAGTAGATAGCCGCTTTGCTCCAAACCACTGTGTGTTTGCTTAAGGCAACTGTTGGTATATTTATACCTGAAAGGTGCAGAGTTTGAGGTAAGGTTGGACATAAGACGTCACTAAGAACTAACAGTTCTTTCTGGACTCCAGGAGTTCTTGTTCAAATCAAAACAAAAGCAGGGGGGATTTCCCGGGCTGCTGGAGGCTTGGTTTGTTTAAAGAACGCGTTGTGCTTTCTAGGAGTCGATGGGAGTAGCCGTGCTGTGCTTTGGACTGCTTGGGCTATTGCCGGGCATGAATCGGTAATATTGAATTAGGGTCCTAGATAGAAATACAACAGCTCAGCAAAGGAAAAGGAATTTTGATGCAAAAAAATCTGTGAAAAGAACGGTTGTTAAGGTGGGAGATTGTGTAGCTATTAGGCGACCTTGTTTGTTTGGTGGTGGGAACTCCCAATATCTCAAACCAATGTTAGTCATAAAGGTTTTCAATAACGCTGTGAAAACTCAGGATCACAGGATATGGAATCTTAATAGAGTGGTCATTGTAAGATTTAAATCAAATGGAAATGATGGTTGTGGTGATGGCTCTAGAAACAAAAAGGATGCTCACTCTGGGGAGAGTCAACGTGCTTCTACCAGTGGTAGCCAAGGTGAACATGCTTATAATAACAGAGGTGAGCACAATTATCTTTGTCATTCCACCTCTGGATCATCCCAAACTATAAACAAATCAACTATATATCTGGTCCAGAGGACAATCTGATTTGTTCACCTCATGTTCTCCTCAAACCAGAAATGTTTTCTTCCCATCAGCCCATAAACATACAAGCATAGCTTGGAGTGAAACAACTTCCCATCGCAGTCCTGACCAGTTGTCGATACCAAACATCTCTGAATACAAAATAGTTGCTCTCAAGACAGAAAAGTAGCATCTCCAGCAACATCATGGAATGATCATACCTATATCCATGAAAAAGTGTTTGCATGTCTGTATTTCTAAGTCGTGGTCTATGCAGGTGTACAGGTGTTTCCCTTTAAAGTCCATAGACTCAATACCTACCTTCTTCTGACTGTTTTGGTAGTCAATCCATACTGGCTGAAGACGGCTAATAGCCAGAAACTGGTCCTAGGATGCTTGATTCCGGTCCAGGAAAGACATGGTTCGGCAGTTCGGGCTGGACTGTTCCCATGAGGCACAGGGTCACGGCTGATTTGCATATGGCCATGTCTGAACTGGGGTGGTGTGGAAGGCAAAAAAACGATGGATTTAGGCCCAGATCTCTGTACTGGGGTGAATGTATGACATTGTTCTGCATTCTGTCCATCAACTGTTGTTTTTGCATTTGTCACCACGAGTGGGATGGGTATGCTCAGACGTGAGTCCCATGCTCTCCACACCACTGGTGTCAAGCTATCCTGGCTGAAGATGGCTGATAGCCAGAAACCAGTCCTAGGATGCTTGATTCCGGTCCAGGAAAGAAATGGCTCGGCAGTTCGGGCTGTACTGTTCCCGTGAGGCACAGGGTCATGGCTGATTTGCATATGGCCATGTCTGAACTGGGGTGGTGTTGAGTGCAAAAAAACGATGGATTTAGGCCCAGATCTCTGTACTGGGGTGAATGTATGACATTGTTCTGCATTCTGTCCATCAACTGTTGTTTTTGCATTTATCACCACGAGTGGGATGGGTATGCTCAGACGTGAGTCCCATGCTCTCCACACCACTGGAGTCAAGCTATCCAGGCTGAAGACGGCTGATAGCCAGAAACTGGTCCTAGGATGCTTGATTCAGGAAAGACATGGCTCGGCATTTCGGGCTGGACTGTTCCCATGAGGCACTGGGTCAAGGCTGATTTGCATATGGCCATGTCTGAACTGGGGACGTGTGGAGTGCAAAAAAATATGGATTTAGGCCCAGATCTCTGTACTGGGGTGAATTTATGACATTGTTCTGCAATCTGTCCATCAACTGTTGTTTTGCATTTGTCACCCCGAGTGGGATGGGTATGCTCAGACGTGAGTCCCATGCTCTCCACACCACTGGAGTCAAGCTATCCTGGCTGAAGACGGCTGATAGACAGAAACCGGTCCTAGGATGCTTGATACCGGTCCG